>NW_024113997.1:0-11188 GCF_003073215.2 Triticum urartu
AAACTCAAAGATGGGCACAGACACATACTTGTTGGATAAGGAACACTTGCCTATCTATCCTGACTTGGAGGACAACCAAGTTGTGATGAATGAAGATGAACCCTCCTCAGTGCAAGCACAAGCAAAGAAGGAGAAGGCAAAGATGGAGAAAGCTGCCAAGATGCCAACTCAAGAGGAGGCATCTGAGTACTTTTTGAAAAGCAAGTAGGACCAGCTGGTTACTTGATAGCATCATCTCTAAGGATTGAGAAGGGGTTGGCCACCCTAACTCAAAACCAGGAGAGCCTGGAAAGAATCGTGGAACAAAAATTCTATGATTTAGATGTCAAAGTAACTGAGATTTAGTCTGTTGTGGAGCAGCTACAGGATGACATGCAGGAGAGGAAGGGCAAGACAACCACTGATGCATTTGCCAGAGTGCCTCGAGCTCAGAGATCTGCTGCAGTGCCTGTACCAGACACTAGAGCCACTTCATCTGCACCAGCTACAGCTTCAGTGCCACCAGCTCCAGCACCTACCCCAGCAGCTCCATCTACTTCGACTGAAGCCTTCGTCCTTGGAGTTCTCCGGACACCACCACCTGAAGACCAAGCCTGAGAGACGTTTTAGTGCTATGCATTTTCTATGAACTTTTTGGTAACTTGTTGCCAAAGGGGGAGAAAAATGTATAGATCACAGGCTTCGAGAGAGAGCGTTGCTTTTTATTCTCTCTTGCTTTGGTGGTTGAACTTCGTTTGTCTTTTGATTGCTTGAGATACTATGCTATTATCTGTGAGACATTGATGATCATGTGGTTGATCATAAGCTACACTTATGCTTGTTAGATGATATTATCTTACTTATCCTTATATGATCATTCACTTTGCTTGGTGATGAGTGCATGTATTTAATTCTTATCATTTTGACATGGAAGAGTAAGCCATGATCCTAACTCATTGTGCACTTGCAGTCCAAAGCAAATCTTAAGATATGCACAAATTTAGGGGGAGCTCTTGCTTTTCACATACTTCTCAAAGTGACAATATCTTTCACTCTTATTATCATTTGTCGAAGCTTTGATCTATATGTTGTCATCAATTACCAAAAAGGGGGAGATTGAAAGTGCAACTATCCCTGGGTGGTTTTGGTAATTCCTAACAACATAGAGCTCATTGAGCTAACATTATTCCAAGATTAATATTTCAGGAAAAGCTCAATGAATGGCATGGCATGGATGAGGAAAGTGGATCCCTCAAAATTCTAAGGACAAAAAATTTGGCTCAAGCTTGAAGCTCAAGACTCTACATTTTATATTTTAGTGATCCAAGATCACATTGAGTCTATAGGAAAAGCCAATACTATCAAGGAGGGATGAGGTGTTGCTTAATGGCTTGCTTGCTCAAAGTGCTTAGTGATATGCTCCAAAACCCTCAACTACCTTCCCACATCCACATATGACCTAAACCAAAAGTCAAAGTCGGCCCCACCAATTCTTTCTATCCGGCGCCACCGAGTTTCAAATGTCATAGCCACTGCCACAAACCCTAGCAATTCGGTTTCACCGATAGGGATCTCGGTCTCACCGAGATGGGATTGTAATCTCTCTGTTTCCCTTCGTAACGTTTCGGTCTTACCGAGATGAGCGATCGGTCCCACCGAGATTGCAATGTAGACTCTTTGTTTACCTTTTGTAACATTTCGGTCTCACCGAGATGAGCGAATCGGTCCCATCGAGTTTACCTGACCAACTATCTAGTTAGCTTATTACCAAAATCAGTCCCACCAAGTTTGTGTAATCGGTCACACCGAGATTACGTTACTCCCTAACCCTAACCATATTGGTCCTACCGAGTTGCATCTCAGTCCCACCGAAAATCCTAACGGTCACTAGGTTTGCTTAATCGGTCCAACCGAGTTTAACCATTCGGTCCCATCGAGTTTAGCAAATTGTGTGTAACGGTTAGATTCTGTGTGGAGGCTATATATACCCCTCCACCCACTCTTCATTCGTGGAGAGAGCCATCAGAACATACCTACACTTCCAATACACATTTTATAAGAGAGAACCACCTACACTTGTGTTGAGGTCAAGATATTCCATTCCAACCATATGAATCTTGATCTATAGCCTTCCCCAAGTTGCTTTCCACTCAAATCTTCTTTCCACCAAATCCAAATCATGTGAGAGAGAGTTGTGTGTTGGGGAGACTATCATTTGAAGCACAAGAGCAAGGAGTTCATCATCAACACACCATTTGTCACTTCTTGGATAGTGGTGTCTCCTAGATTGGCTAGGTGTCACTTGGGAGCCTCCGACAAGATTGTGGAGTTGAACCAAGGAGTTTGTAAGGGCAAGGAGATCGCCTACTTCATGAAGATCTACCGCTAGTGAGGCAAGTCCTTCGTGGGCGACGACCATGATGGAATAGACAAGGTTGCTTCTTCGTGGACCCTTCGTGGGTGGAGCCCTCCGTGGACTCGCGCAACCGTTACCCTCCGTGGGTTGAAGTCTCCATCAACGTGGATGTACGATAGCACCACCTATCGGAACCACGACAAAAACATCCGTGTCTCCAATTGCGTTTGAATCCTCCAAACCCTTCCCTTTACATTCTTGCAAGTTGCATGCTTTACTTTCCGCTGCTCATATACTCTTTTGCATGCTTGCTTGAATTGTGTGGACATTGCTTGACTTGTGCTAAGATAGCTAAAATCTGCCAAGAACTAAAATTGGGAAAAGGCTAGATTTTTATTTGGTCAAGTAGTCTAATCACCCCCCCCCCCTCTAGACATACTTTCAATCCTACAACTGTCACATTGCCATCCATAGCTGCCAATCACTATAGATAAATAGAATTTCCCCAAAACTATGTGGGAAATTTGGTTAACCTTGTTGAATCAGATATCATTCTGACACCTGATTAGCATATCACTTGTCTATGTTCAGTTAAGAGTATTCAGTTTAGATGCAGATTTAGTTAACACTATGGATCAATATTCGGTTTAGATGTAGATACAGTCAACACTAGGTACCAATACATGTTTGCGAATGTTATATGCACGGTTTCTTATTAGATCTCAACTTCAGCAGCTATTTTTCATTGTTAGGAGAATGTTATATGCACAACTTCACTTGATTTCCTAACTTTTTGATTTATAACCTGCAGATGCGGTGTACAAGAGCTCCAAGAGAAGAATCCCGAAGAAAACTAGAACATAACTATGTGTTTTAGCTCCCTGGAGCTGGACATGTTAATATTAGGTGTATTTTATAATTGATACCAGATTTGTACTGCCATGACTGTAAAGTACTTCGTTTGGTTGTTGTTTGAAATTGTATGTGTTATTGGCTCTGTTTGAATCAAGTTATTGGTTATTGCACAAATAGTGAACTGACGTGCGGCGCCTAAACAACACCCTTGGGTCCCATTTCACTAGCGAGTCCTTTAAAATGGGAAACAAACAAAAGAAAAACCAACAAGTGGGACCTAATTGGATGATCTGACTAGTGGGACCTGGTCTAAAATGGAATGTAAAAAGGCCAAGGCCCAAACAGGAAATGGAAGCGAAAAGGCCAAAGGCCTAGAAAATAAAAGGCAAAATTGCTGGGCTAGGCCAATGTAGCTGACCAAAATTAAAAGGGAAAAAATCATAAATGGGCCGAATTGTTGGGCTAGGCCCATGTAGAAAACCGAATTGGACCAGGCTGATTCTTGTGCCACATCAGCTTGCCACGTTGGATGCCTACGTGGCCTAGGGAGGTTGCTAGTGACCAAAATTTTGGTAGAAGTCGTTAATTTCAGTTTACGGCCGCCAGCTTTTGACCTTCTGTTTTTGGTCAAAAAAACATCGCCAATGAAAAACTATGACCTTTCAGCGGCCAATAGTGAGGGTCACAAGTTGACATATTTCTTGTAGTCTGGCTTAACTGTCCGGCTTACATGACTGTGTATGCCGGCTTACAATGCTTGACTGTGTCTGTCGGCTTACATGATTGTGTCTGCCGGCTTAACCTGCTTAACTATTCCCGCCGGCTTATAGTCTGCCGGGTCACCAATGAAACATCAAGTCCCAGCCGGGTTATATCTCCGGCCGGGTCACACCGTGGGGTATATCCCCGACAAAACCAACAAACTATGTTCTTAGTCAAATTTGCAACTACAATTCATCATCTTTTTAGGAAGAGTCATGTGCCAGAGCCTTTTAAGCAAGTCCACATACTCAACCATCATATACATAGTCTTCTATGATTGCTAACACTCACCTCGTACCCATGAGCAAAATGTTTCAACCGGACACATAGATAGATAGGGGATTATAGTTTCGCCTCCCAACATACTCACCTCAAGGGTGATGTCAACAATAATAACTCATGCTATCTATATTCAAATGGACATATGTGCCTAGATCTTTCCTCACCACATGATGCTTGCCAAAAGAGAAAAATAAAAAGGAATAGAAGGAGAACTTTGACTCTTTGCATAAAAGTAAATACATAAAAGTAAAAGATAGGCCTTTCGCGGAGGGAATCAGAGGTTGCCATGCACTTATTTGTTTGTATGCTCAATCCCTTAATGCAAGAGAACATCACGTTGTATTACCCTTTAAGATGACAACCTTTATTATGCAGTCTGTCGCTTTTATTCTTTGTCATCCAAGTTCGTACAACGCTCAATTTTCTCTTACACTAAATGATCTCACACTTTTAGAAGCAATTTTTATTGCCTTTTTGCACCGATTACAACTTACTTGAGGGGTCTTGCTCAATCCCTAGGTAGGTATGGTGGACACTTGAAAAATATTTGGGTTTAAGGGTTTTTGGATGCACAAGTAGTATCTCTACTTAGTGCGGAATTTTTGTCTAGCAAAGATAGGGGAAAGCACCACATGTTGAAGGATCTATGACAATATGACTTCTATGTGAATATAAACAAATATAAACCATTAAGTTGTCTTCCTTGTCCAATGTCAACAATTTTGGCATATAATATTTTGATGAGGGCTCGCAATCACAAAAGATTTCTAGGATAGTATATTTATATGTGAATCTTCTCTTCCCTTATTAATTCTTTCATGAGTTGCATCATTGACTAATGCTATGTTTGTCAATCTCTAATAAATTTTTTCTACTTATACTTTTCCTTATGTGGTGCCATCACCTACCATAGGATTAGTATATAATCTTATTGATTTATTTTCTTTCTTTTGTTTGTTTCCTTTCTATTTTTCTTTCTTTCTTATTTCTTTTCTTTTGTTTATTTGCAACATGAAAGTAAAGAAAGCAAAAACTCAAACTAAACTTTATTGTATAACTTGCACACGATTACAATGATAGATCACTAAGCAGACTCTCAAATAAGAAAGGATCGAACTAAACTTTATTTCATCTAAAGCAAAAAGATTGAACTAAGATAAGTAAAAGCAAAAAGATAGTGGGATGGTACGATACCGGGGCACCTCCCCCAAGCTTGGCGGAAGCCAAGGGGAGTGCCCATACCCGATACTCAGTTCTCCTTTGGTGGTGAAGAAAATGGTGGTGGTGATGAAGAAGCAATCCTATCCTTGAGGATCAAGAGATTCTCCAACCAATGGATGACGCTCCAGAGATAGGTGATATGCTCTTGATGCAAAATATTTTCGCGAGTGAGATACTTATTTTGTATGCGAACTATTTCAATGACGCGAAAAGCTTCAATCTCAGCAGGAGTAAGGTGAGTAAGGTAGGGTTTAAGGATATCTTCCTCCTCCTTGGCCAACAGTGCTTGTGTTGCCACGGGGGATGGATCTACGGTAACTTCCTTGCCCTTGTCTCCCTTGATGACGTCCGTAGGCTCCTCCCTCTTCGTCTCGATCTTCATCAGCTAAGCATCTTCTTCCATGTGGTTGGAGGAGTAGGAAGACATGATTCCTAGCTTGATGAATCTGACTGGAAACAGCAAGAAAAGAGAACAGAGGATTTCTCCACGATACGGTGATCAATAGTTCGGGGAGTATATATAGAATTTTTATCTTGGAGGACAAGTACATGGAAGAAAAACGGAGTACGGAAGGTGTCCCAGGTGGGCACAAGACACCAGGTCACGCGAGGCTGCCTGGCACGCCCTGGTGTCTTGTGCCCACCAGGGGACGCTTCCTGGGAGTTTCTTTATTTCCAAAATTCTAAAATATCCAAAACTGACAAAAAATATTTTTGCGTATTTTTCGGAGTCTGTTTACTTACCGTATCACGTACCTTCTTATTTTCACGATTCTGGAGTGTTCCGGAAGGACTCTTTTATGTGTTCTTCCGGTGTCCAGGTTTGGATAATACTACTTTCAACATTAATAGGCGTACCTGAGATATAATGCTTTATTCGTTGCCCATTGACAACCTTCGGGTTAGTACCTTCGGAGTTATTTATTTTGATGGCTCCAGACCGGTAAACCTCCTCGATGACATATGGGCCTTCCCATTTGGAGAGGAGTTCTCCTGCAAAGAATCTGAAACAAGAGTTGTACAAAAGAACATATTCTCCAACTTTAAACTCACGCTTTTAGATTCTTTTGTCATGCCATCTTTTAACTTTTTCTTTGAATAACTTTGCACTTTCATATACTTGGGTTCTCCATTTATCTAATTAGCTGATATCAGATAACCTCTTTTCACCAGCAAGTTTGAAATCATAGTTGAGCTCTTTGACTGCCCAAAAAGCTTTATGTTCTAACTCAAGAGGAAAATGACAAGCTTTTCCATAAAACATTTTATAAGGAGACATACCCAAAGTGCATCATCTAATTTCTTAGACCAATTCTTCCTGAACCTATTAACAATCTTTTGCAAGATTAATTTTATTTCTCTATTGCTAAGTTCAACTTGACCACTAGACTGAGGATGATAAGGTGATGCAATTCTATGGTTAACATTATACTTGGCAAGCATTTTATAGAAAGCACCATGAATAAAGTGTGAACCACCATCAATCATTAAATATCTAGGTACTCCAAACCTTGGGAAAATAACTTTCTTAAGCATTTTAATAGAGGTGTTGTGATCAACACTACTGGTTGGAATAGCTTCTATCCATTTAGTAACATAATCAACAGCAACCAAAATATGTGTATACCCATTAGAGGAAGGAAAAGGTCCCATGTAATCAAATCCCCAAACATCAAATGGTTCAACAGAAAGTGAATAATTCATAGGCATTTCTTGACGCTTGCCGATATTACCTATTCTTTGACATTCATCACAAGAAGAGACAAACTTACGGGCATCCTTGAAGAGAGCAGGCCAATAAAATCCAGACTGCAATACCTTGTGAGCAGTTCTATCTCCAGCATGATGCCCTCCATATGCTTCAGAGTGACATTTCCGTAGGATTTGTCCCTGTTCATGCTCAAGTACACAACGTCTAATAATACCATATACTCCTTTATAAAGATGTGGGTCATCCCAAAAGTAATGTCTTAAATCATAGAAGATTTTTTTCTTTTGTTGGTATGTGAAGCTAGGTGGTAAATATTTATCAACAATGTAATTAGCATAGTCAGCATACCAAGGAGTACTATGAGCAACATTTATTGCAGCTAACTGCTCATCAGGAAAACTATCATCAATAGGTAGTGGGTCATCAAGCACATTTTCAAGCCTAGACAAGTTATCAACTATGAGGTTCTCAGTGCCTTTTCTATCAATGATATGTAAATCAAATTCTTGTAACGAGAGAACCCAACGAATAAGTCTAGGTTTAGCATCTATCTTTTCCATAAGATATTTAATAGCAGCATGGTCTGTGTGAACAGTTACTTTGGAATCAACAATATAAGGTCTAAATTTATCACAAGCAAACAGCACTGCTAAGAATTCTTTTTTAGTAGTAGCATAATTTCTTTGAGCACTATCTAGAGTTTTACTAGCATAATGAATAACATTCAATTTCTTATCAACTATTTGTCCTATAACAACACCAACAGCATAATCACTAGCATCACACATAATTTCAAAAGGCAAGTTCCAAACAGGTGGTTGAACAATAGGTGCAGAAATTAAAGCTTTCTTGAGTGTTTCAGAGGCTTCAAGACAATCATCATCAAAAACAAAAGGAATATACTTTTGCAAAAGGTTAGTGAGAGGCCTAGAAATTTTAGAAAAGTCTTTGACAAATCTTCTATAGAAACCAGCATGACCTAGGAAACTATGAATACCTTTGATGTCCCTAGGACATGGCATTTTCTCAATTGCATCAACCTTAGCTTGATCCACTTCAATACCTCTTTCAGAAATTTTATGACCCAAGACAATGCCTTCATTAACCATAAAGTGGCACTTCTCCCAATTCAAGACAAGATTTATATTTGTTCGCTTTTCTGCAAAACTCGATCAAGATTGCTTAAACAATCATCGAAAGACTTCCCATAGACAAAGAAGTCATCCATGAAAACCTCAACAATCTTTTCACAAAAGTCAGAGAATATAGCAGTCATACATCTTTGAAAGGTAGTAAGTGCATTACATAAACCAAAAGGTATACGTCTATAAGCATAAGTCCCAAAGGGACAAGTAAAAGTGGTCTTTTCTTAATTAGGTTGAGATATAGGTATTTGTGAAAAGCCACAAGATCCATCAAGGAAGCAAAAGTGTGTGTGCTCAGATAATCTTTCAAGCGTTTGATCAATAAAAGGCAGAGGGTAATGATCTTTTCTAGTTGCTTTGTTTAATTTTCTAAAATCAATTACCATTCTATAGCCTGTAACAATTCTTTGTGGAATAAGTTCAATCTTATCATTAGGAACAACAGTGATACCTCCTTTCTAGGAACACAATGAACATGACTTACCCATCTACTATCAGCTATGGGTTAAATTATACCTGCTTCCAGAAGTTTTAATATTTCCGTTCTTACCACCTCTTTCATCTTCGGATTTAACCGACGTTGGTGATCAGCAACTGGTTTAGCATCGGGTTCCATATTAATTTTGTGCTGACATAGAGTGGGACTAATGCCCTTTAAATCATCAAGAGTATATCCAATAGCAGCCAATAATATTTCTTCTTCATGTTCTGAAAGGTTAGCACTAATAATAACAGGATATATCTTCTTTTCATCAAGATAAGCATATTTCAAAGTGTCTGGCAATTATTTTAATTCAAACACAGGATCACCTTTAGGTGGAGGAGGACCTCCTAGAATTTCAATAGGCAAATTGTGTTTAAGTAGAGGATGTTGTTCAAAGAAAATTGTACCTATTTCATTTCTTTCATGCATATTTGAATCATTTTCATGGTCTAGCAGATATTGTTCTAAAGGATTAGTAGGTGGTACAACAATAGAAGCAAGACCAATTAATTCATCCTCACTAGGCAATTCTTTTTCATGATGATTTCTACTAAACTTGAAAAAATTAAACTCATGAGACTCATCACCAAAGCTAACACCAACAGTTTGTTTCTTACAATCTATCTTAGCATTAACTATGTTCAAGAAAGGTCTACCAAAGATAATGGGACAAAAGTGATCTTGTGGGGAACCAAGAATAAGAAAATCAGTAGGGTATTTTATTTTCCCACACAAGACTTCAACATCTCTAACAATCCCAATTTGTGATATAGTGTCTCTATTAGCAAGTCTAATAGTAACATCTATTTCTTCTATCTCAGCAGGTGCTATGTCTTTCATAATTTCTTCAAATAAAGTGTAAGGAATATCACTCACACTAGCACCCATGTCACGTAAACCATGATAACAGTGATCTCCTATTTTAACTGAGATGACAGGCATGCCAACAACAGGTCTATGTTTATCATTCCTATCAGGTTTAGCAATTCTAGCAGCTTCTTCATAGAAGTAAATAACATGCCCATCCATATCTTCTTCCAAGAGATCCTTAACCATAGCAATACTAGGTTCAACTTTAATTTGTTCATTAGGTTTAGGTGTTCTAATATAGCTTTTGTTAACCATAGTTGAAACTTTAGCATGTTCCTTTATCCTAACAGGGAAAGGTCGTTTTTCAATATAAGCAGCAGGAACAACTGGATCAACATTATAAAGTATAGTTTCTTCTTTAACCAGTATCGGTTCTTTAATTTCATCTTTAATAGGTGGGTGATATTTAAACCACTTCTCTTTGGGGAGTTCAACATGAGTAGCAAATGATTCACAAAAGGAGGCTACTATCTCAGAGTCAAGTCCATATTTAGTGCTAAACTTTTGAAAAGCATCAATATCCATAAAAGATTTAACACAATCATACTTAAGTTTAATACCTGACTCTTTACCTTCGTCGAGTTCCCAATCTTCAGATTTGCGTTTAATTCTTTCCAAAAGATCCCACCAGAATTCAATAGTCTTCTTCATAAAAGAACCAGCACAATAAGTGTCAAGCATGGTTTGATCATTACAAGAAAGTCGAGCATAAAAATTCTGGATAATAATTTCTCTTAAGAGCTCATGATTGGGGCATGAATATAACTTTGACTTAAGCCTCCCCAGAGCTAGAGCGATACTTTCTCCTTCACGAGCCAAAAAATTATATATATAATTCCGATCACGATGAACTAGATGCATAGGATAAAATTTTGGTGGAACTCCAATTTCAATCGATTCCAATTCCATGATCCAATATCATCGCATGGCCTATACCATGTCAATGCTTTTCCCTTCAAAGATAAAGGGAAAACCTTCTTCATAACTTTATCCCCGGGTAAACCTGCAAGCTTAAACAATCCACAAATTTGTTCCACATATATCAAGTGCATATCAGGATGTTCGGTTCCATCTCCTGCATAAGGATTAGCTAGCAGTTGTTGTTGGAAATATGCCCTAGAGGCAATAATAAAAGCATTATTATTATATTTCCTTGTTCATGATAATTGTCTTTATTCATGCTATAATTGTGTTATCCGGAAATCGTAATACATGTGTGAATAACAGACACCAACATGTCCCTAGTAAGCCTCTAGTTGACTAGCTCGTTGATCAATAGATAGTCATGGTTTCCTGACTATGGACATTGGATGTCATTGATGACGAGATCACATCATTAGGAGAATGATGTGATGGACAAGACCCAATCCTAAACATAGCACAAGATCGTATAGTTCGTTTGCTAGAGTTTTCCAATGTCAAAGTATCTTTTCCTTAGACCATGAGATCGTGAAACTCCCGGATACCGTAGGAGTGCTTTGGGTATGCCAAACGTCACAACGTAACTGGGTGACTATAAAGGT
>NW_024113998.1:0-15651 GCF_003073215.2 Triticum urartu
TGACGTCTCTCTACAAAACATAAAATAGGCAAACGTGAGTACAAATGTACCCAGCAAGACTTACATCAGAACTATCTACATATGCATCGGTATCAATAAAAGGGGTGGTGGAGTTTAACTGCAGCAAGCCAGCTTTGACTCAGTGGCTAACCTGAACTATGACTGCAAGCAACTCTTTTGAGGTGGCGCACACGAGTCCACATATTCACCATTCAATACACCACTATGGATCCGCTCCCGTCTCCCTACGAGAAGGCCATCCATAGCACTCACACTTATCTTGCGAGTTTTAGAGTATCCACTTTCACTTGTCTATGAACTGTTATAGGCAACCCAGAAGTCCTTTACCGCGGACACGGCTATTTGAATAGATCATTTACAACCCTGCAAGGGTGTACTTCTTCACACACGCTCTCGCCACTTACCACCATGTACACGTCGTGTATCTCGGCAACCTTCAAGCGGAAGCTTGGCGAGGGAGTCGGCCACGACCTGACTAACCACACAAGTCTCTAGTCCAGGTTTATCGCCTATTCAGGTTCCATCCGCGAGGAGATCTGGCCGGAGTTTCGCTCACAGCCCCAAACGATGTGTGCAGGGTTTCCGAGACACCAAACGGGTGCTCGGTACACCGTGCCACGGTGTATCTACCACATCATAGCCCACCCCTAGGGTCAGCGCTACGCACGGCCGCCAAAACATATCCTACAAACACCAGAAACTAGTTGCAACTCCTGGACAGAGCGCAAGGGCAGTTAATAAGTCGAGAGGGTCCATTGGTTTCGAGCCCAATGCGTGGTACTAGATGTTCATGGATCACAAACACAGAACTCAGTTCTTGAGGACGGTTTCAATGAGACAACCCACCATGTACTCCTACATGGCCTCTCACTGCTACCTTTACCAAATCGTGTTCACACACTTAGCTCACACACAGTAGGACATGTTCATCACCATTCCAATTCATCCCCGATGAATCAGACCTGACTCAACTCTAAGAAGTAGCAGGCATGACAAACAAGCATGAATGAGTAGGCACATCAGGGCTCAAAAAACTCCTACTCATGCTAGTGGGTTTCATCTATTTACTGTGGCAATGACAGGTCATGCAGAGGAAAAGGGTTCAACTACCGCAGCATGTAACAGTTGAATCGTTGTTGTCCTAATGCAGTAAAAGACAGCAGGAGCGAGAGAGTGGGATTGTATCGAAATGAACAAGGGGGTTTTGCTTGCCTGACACTTCCGAAGATAGTATAGTTCTCCATCGGTGTCATCGATCACATCATTGAAGCAACGTCTATTGAGAGGGGACAATTACCGGCAATAGAGAGGAAACACAATCAATGCAATGCAACAATATGATGCATGAATGTGACATGAAAATATGCTGTGATTTGAGCTAATGCAGCTAGCAACGATTTAAATGGAGTTGGTTTGAACACTAGATTCAAATTTGAACTCCACATGAGGCATTTCAAATACCATTGATTCAAATTGTCATATACAGTGGTTGTAAGTTGTTCAAACATGCATGAGAATGCCATAAACAGATTCTTCATATTTTTCTGATAATTTTTCATATATAAATTATTTCATTTGGAGTTATGGTTGAATTTCTATGATTTTTAGAAGTTTTGGCTATTTTCTGGAATTTCCTGTAAAAGAAAAAAACCAGAAAAAGAGTTACTGCGTCAGCACTAAGTCACTGTGACGTCAGCAGGTCAACGGGGTGGTCCAGGTCAAACCTGACCAGTGGGGTCCACTAGTCAGTGACTCGGTCAACTAACAGGGTTAATTAGCACTAACTAAAAGTTAATCTAGGCTAATTAGTGTAGGAAATATGCCCTAGAGGCAATAATAAAATGATTATTATATTTCCTTGTTCATGATAATTGTCTATTATTCATGCTATAATTGTATTATCCGGAAATCGTAATACATGTGTGAATACATAGACCACAATGTGTCCCTAGTGAGCCTCTAGTTGACTAGCTCGTTGATCAACAGATAGTCATGGTTTCCTGGCTATGGACATGGGGATGTCATTGATAACGGGATCACATCATTAGGAGAATGATGTGATGGACAAGACCCAAACCTAAGCATAGCACAAAGATCGTGTAAGTTCGTTTTGTGAGAGCTTTTCTAATGTCAAGTATCATTTCCTTAGACCATGAGATTGTGCAACTCCCGGATACCGTAGGAGTGCTTTGGGTGTATCAAACATCACAACGTAACTGGGTGGCTATAAAGGTGCACTACGGGTATCTCCGAAAGTGTCTGTTGGGTTGGCACGAATCGAGACTGGGATTTGTCACTCCGTATGACGGAGAGGTACCTCTGGGCCCACTCGGTAATGCATCATCATAATGAGCTCAATGTGACCAAGGGGTTGGTCACGGGATCATGCATGACGGTACGAGTAAAGTGACTTGCCGGTAACGAGATTGAACAAGGTATCGGGATACCGACGACCGAGTCTCGGGCAAGTAACGTACCGATTGACAAAGGGAATTGAATACGGGATTGATTAAGTCCTCGACATCTTGGTTCATCCGATGAGATCATCGAGGAGCATGTGGGAACCAACATCGGTATCCAGATCCCGCTGTTGGTTATTGACCGGAGAGGCGTCTCGGTCATGTCTGCGTGTCTCCCGAACCCATAGGGTCTACACACTTAAGGCTCGGTGACGCTAGGGTTGTAGAGATATTAGTATGCAGTAACCCGAAAGTTGTTCGGAGTCCCGGATGAGATCCCGGACGTCACGAGGAGTTCCAGAATGGTCTGGAGGTAAAGATTTATATATAGGAAGTCCAGTTTCGGCCAGCGGGAAGGTTTCAGGGGTTACCAGTATTGTACCGGGACCACCGGAAGGGTCCCGGGGGTCCACCGGATGGGGCCACCTATCCCGGAGGGCCCCATGGGCTGAAGTGGCGTGGGAACCAGCCCCTGATGGGCTGGTGTGCCCCACCCAAGGGCCCAAGGCGCCTAGGGTTGGAAACCCTAGGGGGCCGTTGCCCCCTGAGGGGGCATGCGCCCCCCTAGCCCCTATATATAGTGGAAGGGAGGGAGGGCAGCCGCACCTTGCTCTTGGCGCCTCCCTCTCCCTCCGTAACACCTCTCCTCCCCGCTTGTGCTTGGCGAAGCCCTGCCGGGATCCTGCTACATCCACCACCACGTCGTCGTGCTGCTGGATCTTCATCAACCTCTCCTTCCCCCTTGCTGGATCAAGAAGGAGGAGACATCTTCCCAACCGTACGTGTGTTGAACGCGGAGGTGCTATCCGTTCGGCACTTGGTCATCGGTGATTTGGATCACAGCGAGTACGACTCCATCATCCCCGTTCACTTGAACACTTCCGCTCGCGATCTACAAGGGTATGTAGATGCACTCCAATTCCCCTCGTTGCTAGAATACTCCATAGATTGATCTTGGTGATGCGTAGAAAATTTTTAATTTCTGCTACGATCCCCAACAGTGGCATCATGAGCTAGGTCTATGCATAGTTACTATGCACGAGTAGAACACAAAGTAGTTGTGGGCATCGATATTGTCAATTTGCTTGCCGTTACTAGTCTTATCTTGATTCGGCGGCATCGTGGGATGAAGCGGCCCAGACCAACCTTACACGTACGCTTACGTGAGACCAGTTCCACTGACTGACATGCACTAGTTGCA
Source organism: Triticum urartu (assembly GCF_003073215.2). NCBI lineage: Eukaryota > Viridiplantae > Streptophyta > Magnoliopsida > Poales > Poaceae > Triticum > Triticum urartu. The sequence goes on from NW_024113998.1 coordinate 3,682, forward strand.
TAAGGTGGCTGGCGGGTGTCTGTCTCTCCCACTTTAGTCGTATCGGATTCGATGAACAGGGTCCTTATGAAGGGTAAATAGAAATTGGCAATTCACGTTGTGGTTTTGGCGTAGGTAAGAAACGTTCTTGCTAAGAAACCTATAGCAGCCACGTAAAAACTTGCAACAACAATTAGAGGATGTCTAACTTGTTTTTGCAGCAAGTGTTTTGTGATGTGATATGAACTTAGTGTAAAATCTTTACAATATGTCTTGTAGATCAAATGGCCCACGTTGTCCTCAACTTCAACGCGTTCCTAGAGAAAACCAAGCTGAAAGACGATGGCAGCAACTATACGAACTGGGTCCGGAACCTGAGGATCATCCTCATAGCTGCCAAGAAAGATTATGTCCTAGAAGCACTGCTAGGTGACGCACCCGTCCCACAGAACCAAGATGTTATGAACGCTTGGCAGACACGTGCTGATGATTACTCCCTCGTTCAGTGCGGCATGCTTTACAGCTTAGAACCGGGGCTCCAAAAGCGTTTTGAGAGACACGGAGCATATGAGATGTTCGAAGAGCTGAAAATGGTTTTTCAAGCTCATGCCCGGGTCGAGAGATATGAAGTCTCCGACAAGTTCTTCAGCTGTAAGATGGAGGAAAATAGTTCTGTCAGCGAGCACATAATCAAAATGTCTAGGTTGCATAACCGCTTGACTCAGCTGGGAGTTAATCTCCCGGATGACGCGGTCATTGACAGAATCCTTCAGTCGCTTCCACCGAGCTACAAGAGCTTTGTGATGAACTTCAATATGCAGGGGATGGAAAAGACCATTCCTGAAGTATTTGCAATGCTGAAATCAGCAGAGGTAGAAGTCAAAAAGGAACATCAAGTGTTGATGGTGAATAAAACCACTAAGTTCAAGAAAGGCAAGGGTAAGAAGAACTTCAAGAAGGACAGCAAGGGAGTTGCCGCGCCCGGTAAGCAAGTTGCCGGGAAGAAGCCAAAGAATGGACCCAAGCCCGAGACTGAGTGTTTTTATTGCAAGGGAAGTGGTCACTGGAAGCGGAACTACCCCAAATACTTAGCGGACAAGAAGGCCAGCATCACAAAAGGTATATGTGATATACATGTACTTGATGTGTACCTTACCAGTACTCGTAGTAGCTCCTGGGTATTTGATACCGGTGCGGTTGCTCACATTTGTAACTCAAAGCAGGAGCTGCGGAATAAACGGAGACTAGCGAAGGACGAGGTGATGATGCGCGTCGGGAATGGTTCCAAGGTCGATGTGATCGCCGTCGGCGCGCTACCTCTACATTTACCTACGGGATTAGTTTTAAACCTCAATAATTGTTATTTAGTGCCAGCTTTGAGCATGAACATTGTATCAGGATCTCGTTTAATACAAGATGGCTACTCATTTAAATCCGAGAATAATGGTTGTTCTATTTATATGAGAGATATGTTTTATGGTCATGCTCCGATGGTGAATGGTTTATTCTTAATGAATCTCGAGTGTAATGCTACACATATTCATAGTGTGAATACCAAAAGATGTAAGGTTGATAATGATAGTCCCACATACTTGTGGCACTGCCGCCTTGGTCACATAGGTGTCAAATGCATGAAGAAGCTCCATGCAGATGGACTTTTAGAGTCTCTTGATTACGAATCATTTGACACGTGCGAACCATGCCTCATGGGTAAGATGACCAAGACTCTGTTCTCAGGAACAATGGAGCGAGCAACCAACTTATTGGAAATCATACATACTGATGTGTGCGGTCCAATGAGTGTTGAGGCTCGCGGTGGCTATCGTTATGTTCTCACCCTCACTGATGACTTGAGTAGATATGGGTATGTCTACTTAATGAAACACAAGTCTGAGACCTTTGAAAAGTTCAAGGAATTTTAGAGTGAGGTTGAGAATCAACATGACAGGAAAATCAAGTTCTTGCGATCAGATCGTGGGGGAGAATACTTGAGTCACGAATTTGGCACACACTTAAGAAAATGTGGAATAGTTTCACAACTCACGCCGCTTGGAACACCTCAGTGTAATGGTGTGTCCGAACGTCGTAATCGCACTCTATTAGATATGGTGCGATCTATGATGTCTCTTACCGATTTACCGCTATCATTTTGGGGCTATGCTTTAGAGACTACCGCATTCACTTTAAATAGGGCTCCGTCAAAATCCGTTGAGACGACACCGTATGAATTATGGTTTGGAAAGAAACCTAAGCTGTCGTTTCTAAAAGTTTGGGGATGCGATGCTTATGTCAAGAAACTTCAACCTGAAAAGCTCGAACCCAAGTCGGAAAAATGCGTCTTCATAGGATACCCTAAGGAACCATTGGGTATACCTTCTACCTCAGATCCGAAGGCAAGATCTTCGTTGCCAAGAATGGATCGTTTCTAGAGAAGGAGTTTCTCTCGAAAGAAGTAAGTGGGAGGAAAGTAGAGCTTGATGAAGTACTGCCTCTTGAAGCAGAGACTAGCTCAGCTCAGGAAAATGTTCCTGTGGTGCCTGCACCGATTAGAGAGGAAGTTAATGATGATGATCAAGATACTTCGGATCAAGCTCCTACTGAACTTCGTAGGTCCACAAGGACACGTTCCGCACCAGAGTGGTACGGCAACCCTGTCTTGGAAATCATGTTGTTAGACAACGGTGAACCTTCGAACTATGAAGAAGCGATGGCGGGCCCAGATTCTGACAAATGGCTAGAAGCCATGAAATCCGAGATAGAATCCATGTATGAAAACAAAGTATGGACTTTGACTGACTTGCCCGAAGATCGGCGAGCCATAGAAAATAAATAGATCTTTAAGAAGAAGACAGACGCGGATGGTAATGTGACCATCTATAAGGCTCGACTTGTCGCTAAGGGTTATCGACAAGTTCAAGGGGTTGACTACAATGAGACTTTCTCACCCGTAGCGAAGCTGAAGTCCGTCAGAATCATGTTAGCAATTGCCGCATTCTATGATTATGAGATATGGCAAATGGACGTCAAAACGGCATTCCTTAACGGCTTTCTTAAGGAAGAATTGTATATGATGCAGCCGGAAGGTTTTGTCGATCCTAAGAATGCTAACAAGGTGTGCAAGGTCCAACGCTCAATCTATGGGCTGGTGCAAGCATCTCGGAGTTGGAACATTCGCTTTGATGAGATGATCAAAGCGTTTGGGTTTATGCAGACTTATGGAGAAGCCTGCGTTTACAAGAAAGTGAGTGGGAGCTCTATAGCATTTCTCATATTATATGTGGATGACATACTGTTGATGGGAAATGATATAGAATTCTTGGAAAGCATAAAGGCCTATTTGAACAAGTGTTTTTCAATGAAGGACCTTGGAGAAGCTGCTTATATATTAGGCATCAAGATCTATAGAGATAGATCGAGACGCCTCATCGGTCTTTCACAAAGTACGTACCTTGACAAGATATTGAAGAAGTTCAATATGGATCAGTCCAAGAAGGGGTTCTTGCCTGTATTGCAAGGTGTGCAATTGAGCACGGCTCAATGCCCGACCACGGCAGAAGATAGAGAAAAGATGAGTGTCGTCCCCTATGCCTCGGCCATAGGGTCTATCATGTATGCTATGCTGTGTACCAGACCTGATGTAAACCTTGCCGTAAGTTTGGTAGGAAGGTACCAAAGTAATCCCGGCATGGAACACTGGACAGCAGTCAAGAATATCCTGAAGTACCTGAAATGGACCAAGGATATGTTTCTCGTTTATGGAGGTGGCGAAGAGCTCGTCGTAAAGGGTTACGTCAACGCTAGCTTCAACACAGATCTGGATGACTCTAAGTCACAAACCGGATACGTGTATATTTTGAATGGTGGGGCAGTAAGCTGGTGCAGTTGCAAGCAAAGCATTGTGGCGGGATCTACATGTGAAGCAGAATACATGGCAGCCTCGGAGGCAGCACAAGAAGCAATCTGGGTGAAGGAGTTCATCACCGACCTAGGAGTCATACCCAATGCGTCGGGGCCGATGACTCTCTTTTGTGACAACACTGGAGCTATTGCCCTTGCCAAGGAGCCCAGGTTTCACAGGAAGACCAGGCATATCAAGCGTCGCTTCAACTCCATTCGTGAAAGTGTTCAAAATGGAGACATAGAAATTTGTAAAGTACATACGGACCTGAATGTAGCAGATCCGTTGACTAAACCTCTCCCTAGAGCAAAACATGATCAACACCAGAATTCCATGGGTGTTTGATTCATCACAATGTAACTAGATGATTGACTCTAGTGCAAGTGGGAGACTGTTGGAAATATGCCCTAGAGGCAATAATAAAATGATTATTATATTTCCTTGTTCATGATAATTGTCTATTACTCATGCTATAATTGTATTATCCGGAAATCGTAATACATGTGTGAATACATAGACCACAATGTGTCCCTAGTGAGCCTCTAGTTGACTAGCTCGTTGATCAACAGATAGTCATGGTTTCCTGGCTATGGACATGGGGATGTCATTGATAACGGGATCACATCATTAGGCGAATGATGTGATGGACAAGACCCAAACCTAAGCATAGCACAAAGATCGTGTAAGTTCGTTTTGTGAGAGCTTTTCTAATGCCAAGTATCATTTCCTTAGACCATGAGATTGTGCAACTCCTGGATACCGTAGGAGTGCTTTGGGTGTATCAAACGTCACAGCGTAACTGGGTGGCTATAAAGGTGCACTACGGGTATCTCCGAAAGTGTCTGTTGGGTTGGCACGAATTGAGACTGGGATTTGTCACTCCGTATGACGGAGAGGTATCTCTGGGCCCACTCGGTAATGCATCATCATAATGAGCTCAATGTGACCAAGGGGTAGGTCATGGGATCATGCATTACGGTACGAGTAAAGTGACTTGCCGGTAACGAGATTGAACAAGGTATTGGGATACCGACGATCGAGCCTCGGGCAAGTAACGTACCGATTGACAAAGGGAATTGAATACGAGATTGATTAAGTCCTCGACATCGTGGTTCATCTGATGAGATCATCGAGGAGCATGTGGGAGCCAACATGGGTATCCAGATCCCGCTGTTGGTTATTGGCCGGAGAGGCGTCTCGGTCATGTCTGCGTGTCTCCCGAACCCGTAGGGTCTACACACTTAAGGTTTGGTGACGCTAGGGTTGTAGAGATATTAGTATGCAGTAACCTGAAAGTTCTTCGGAGTCCCGGATGAGATCCCAGACGTCACGGGGAGCTCCGGAATGGTCCGGAGGTAAAGATTTATATATAGGAAGTACAGTTTCAGCCAGCGGGAAGGTTTCGGGGGTTACCGGTATTGTACCGAGACCACCGGGAGGGTCCCGGGGGTCCACCGGATGGGGCCACCTATCCCGGAGGGCCCCATGGGCTGAAGTGGCGTGGGAACCAGCCCCTAATGGGCTGGTGCGCCCCACCCAAGGGCCCAAGGCGCCTAGGGTTGGAAACCCTAAGGGGGCCGTTGCCCCCAGGGGCCGCCCCCCCCCCTTTTAGATGGGATCTCCAAGGGGGCATGCGCCCCCCAAGCCCCTATATATAGTGGAAGGGAGGGAGGGCAGCCGCACCTTGCTCTTGGCGCCTCCCTCTCCCTTCGTAACACCTCTCCTCCCCGCTTGTGCTTGGCGTAGCCCTGCCAGGATCCTGCTGCATCCACCACCACGCCGTCGTGCTGCTGGATCTTCATCAACCTCTCCTTCCCCCTTGCTGGATCAAGAAGGAGGAGACGTCTTCCCAACCGTACGTGTGTTGAACGCGGAGGTGCTGTCCGTTCGGCACTTGGTCATCGGTGATTTGGATCATTGCGAGTACGACTCCATCATCCCCGTTCACTTGAACGCTTCCGCTCGCGATCTACAAGGGTATGTAGATGCACTCCTATTCCCCTCGTTGCTAGAATACTCCATAGATTGATCTTGGTGATGCGTAGAAATTTTTTAATTTCTACTACGATCCCCAACAATTAGTCCCTGGACCCCCACGTGAGTGGCTGACCTAACTAACCTAAATAGGGTTAGCCCTAACTAACTTAGTTAGCCAGGCGGGGCCCGCATGTCAGTAGCTAAGCTAAATTAGCTAGGTAGTTAATCCTAATCTAGGTTAGTTAGCAAGGCGGCCCCACCTGTCATTGAGCCAGGGGAGGTCAAACCCCTTGGTCAACTGGGGCTAATGTGCCGGTGTTTAGCTGCCGCCGGCAGCAAACGCGGCGAAGGGCGCTGGATTGCTCCTCTGACGCCCAATCGAGCAGCGGAGGGCACGCGCGGGGAGCTGGGGCTTGCCCACATCCAGGGCGGCATGCGGCAGCAGCGGGGACGGCTGGAGCTCGCCGGAAACGGGCTCGGGGCGGCGCCGGCGTTCGGGTGTTTGTGGCTACGGGGCTGCAGTGGCCATGGTAGCGCATTCATGGCACCTACAGCAGCTACGCGAGGCGGCGAGCATGTTGGACACGACACCCGGGCCATTTGGTTGCCGGGGCCATGTCGGCGGCGGGCGCAAGCGGTGGTGGGTGCGGTCAAGCTTGGTGCGGTCGCTACGGCATGCGAGGAAGAGAACGGAGAGCGGGGGATCGGCCAGCAGCTCACCACGGTCATGACGAGCGGGTCAGGGAGGAGCTGATGAAGACGGGAGGTCGCCGGTGATTTCAGCGGCTGAACGATGAAGACGAGGTAGGGGGCGGCGTTTCAGGGCGTCCGGCGTCGAGCGAGTCTACGAGGAGGACGAGGGCGTCGAGGCGGAGGTCATGGACACGTCGGTGAGGCGCGGTAGGGCCGGTGGCTGCGGCGTTACGACAGCGCGGCTGCGGATATGCTCGGGCTCGAGGGGAGAGGGAGCAGAGGAGGGGGAAGAGGTCGGGAGAGAGTGAGAGAGTTCCAGGGGGTGGCGTGGCGCGTGTAGAGAAGGCCAGGACAAGCAGGGAGGCAGGAGGTGGCGAGGCGCGTGCGTGCGCGTCGCGGGCACACGCCCTCCTGCCCACTGGCAGGAGGTGGAAGACGACAGGGAGGTGGAGGTGGGCTGGGCTGGCTTTGCCCGGCTGGGCTGCTACAGTGGTGGGCCGGTTGGCCCGCCAGGTAAGTTCTCCCTCTTTCTCTTTTAATTTTGTTTTCTATTATTCTGTAGTCTTTAGGGCTTTATTAAAAAATACTTAGACACTTCCAAAAATCATGAAACTACTCATGATCACTGTTGGGAATATATCCTACAGTAAACATTTTAGTTTATGATTATTTGAGCATTTAAATGCCCATATGCAAATAGAGTATGATTTAATCCAGAGCCCAAATATGTCATGCAAAAATGTGCATCACCTGTGGTTACTATTTCCAGCTTTTTCCAAGAATGATGAACATTTTTTAAAGCCATTTGGATTTACTGGAAATATTTTGGTTGAACCTAGTGAATTCCTTTAATGCTAGGGTTTAGGCAATCCCCATTACAAGTTTCTTTCAAAGTTTAAACATGATGCACACATGAAGTTACCCTAGTGCAATGCCCGAAGGTAGGGATGTGACAACTCACCCCCACTAAACAAGAATCTTGTCCCGAGATTCAAGCGTAGGGTAAGATAAAGGGGAACACAACTAACACAATCTTCACGATCCAAGTTGCACTTGATAAGAACGTTGATTCGATCACCATCATTGTCTCGATGTCCTGCTCTGAGAACTCCAACTAACATGACAAATGAGAGGAAAGGGAAATCTCTAGAAGGATCGATCTTATCGAAGATCGAACAACTTAGGATCAACTCATGGAGCAAGATGCTGAAACATCTCTCGAGCTGAGACACGGAGCATACGTCCAGAGGGATGGAGTGAAACACATGACAAAGGATCACTAGGTAGGCAACAATTCCACATCTAAGAGGGTGGTGAACGGTTGCCAACGTAGTGAGGAGTTGATTGCCATGATTCCATAATGGGGCACCTCAGGGAGGGCGACTCGTAGAATTATTCTCTTAAGTGGCAAAAAGAATTACTTTTGATACAGAGATCATTGGAACTCTCTATACCAGCCTAAGGAAATTCACAAACAACCGTTTGCCGGGGTATGAAAGGATGGCATATCCGGATTCGAATGGATGATCTGGACTACCTTGTTGAAGACAACACGATGGATGCTTTTGCTTATCATCGAAAATGGATGGGACGCATGGTAGACTGACACAATGACGGGTGCAAGCTGGGAAAAAAATGCAAATACTGGGAATGATTCTAGTGACTGGGGAAAAGCTCAACAGACGAGATTGATTCCCCTGTTTGAATGGTTATAGCATAACCGAGGAAACTGAGAGTACAAGGACCCCTAAGGAACAACTTCTAGAATAAGTTGCATGAAATCCTCATGGAGAAGATGGTCAAATAGCTCAATCAAGATACTACAGTGATAGATCTTCCGGCTAGGTGTGTCAGCCAGAACATCAACCTTGTCGGGACCTACATCATAGATCTTGGAAAAGTTCCAACCATCATATTTGCCTAAGATTCAGATCTGGTTGGTAATAGGATATTCCAGACTCATCAAGTCTAGAAAGAAAAATGAAAGTTTGCAACACAAATCGACGAGATGGCGTTGCAAGATTCTCGAGGAATGAACTACGATAGTAAGCTCCAAAACATGAGCTGGTTCTGCTACACGCATGTGAACACGCTATCCTAGACAAGCATGACCACATAGTAGTCTTACAACACAACACTACCGAGTTTCAATTGGGAACCATCATTGAGGATAACAGAATCCTGTACAAATCCGTCTGGTACCTTCAGGACTAGCACTTAGAACTTATTATCCTTGAACAAATCAATCAATGGCTTGGTGTGCTAGGGATACATATAGAATGAAGGTTGCAAGTCTCCAAACCATAGAATACTTCGCACATATGCATGACCGATTTGGGATGATTCCAGAGAAAGCAACATTGACTTTCTCGAATTCACGGCGGCAACTTGCATCAAATGCACATGAATTAGAGGAAGTCACTTCTTTCATCTGAACATATGCTTCATGAACGGAACACGAAGATAATGCTTATAAATTTCCATTACTAGCTGGATGTTCAACATGAATCATGGAGAAGGTAGCAGTGTTGCTGATGGGCTCAACAACAATTCATCCAGGTTTCCATGGTGATGGAATTCCATAACTATGTGATCAAGTGATAGCATTGGTCAGACCCAAAAGATATAATGGTGTATGCTCGAGGGATCAACCATGAGTAAGACAACATTATGAACATTGTTGGTTCTGATTTGATTTGATGATAGCCCATACTCAAATCAAAGTTTTGATACGACAATAGATCCAACAACTGATCACAGGGACCAATCGATGAAGATATCATCTGTCTTCAACACACGCAATTATATCCCTTGAAATGAACTAAGCTGGCAAGCTTTTATCTTCCAACTCTCCAAGTTGTTGTTTAGCTCAACCAACTAGTTCCGGGGTATCCAACACGGATTCTTGGAGAAGGAGTGGTTTACAAGAAAACCAACTTGATCACGAACTCAACATAGCGGTCAGGTGACAACCTGGTAACACTTCCGAGAAGATATTGGGAAAATCATGAACCACCGATATGTTACTAAGCTCGAGAACATTCTTGCTTTTCAAGGCAAGACGATGTGATCAAAAGAGCAAGGGTTTGAAAAAATCCTAACTCATCGATCGAAGAGTGCACCAACAAAAATGGACTAGGTAGCACGATCAGTCCTAGGATGGTGATTCAATAACCAACACGCTAAGGATGAGAATATTGTCCTTTAACTACCAAGCAACGCAATTGCTAGGAGTATTGATTTCACACATCATGATTCACTTGTCAGTATTCCGGTTGCAGCAACACGGGAACCAAGGAATGAACAACGATGGCAAGAGGTATCACTGTATCAAGAATTCATAAGATGGTGTGCAATTCCCATGACATTCTTGACATAAGACGGTAATACTCCGGGGTAGAACAGAATCAAAAGCTGGATTGGCATTTTGATCTATGATACACAACTATTTTGACCCAATCCTGGATATGGACGAGGTACTGGAGTTTGTTTCTCCTAGTCATTCTGGAATAGAATGGCTTGACAGACCACAAGAGTAAAAGGCATCGATGAACATGAATGCACAACTACTCCTGACTATCAATTGATAGACGAAGGTCAGAAGACAACTAAAGAGGGACAACTCAAAAGAACATCTGATTTTCTGAGTTGTGGATGCATATATTAGTGTGTCGAGAAAAGCTTAATATTTCTTCTGGATAACCCATGCAGAAAGGTAGAACTAGCAGATTCACAAGGTAGAATTGAGAACTCCTCAAGAGCACTCTTATTGTGATCTTTCGGTTCAATGAGGAACTTCTGCCATAAGTAGCTCATGGTATTTGGAAGAGGAAAATACCACGGATATCGAGGTCTATCGCAAAGGTTACTAATATCCTAAAGGAACTAGCAAACACTATCAACATGAAGTAGGGTGAATCTCGGGTTTCAAAAACCCAGGAGTAGAATACCTACTACTAAGTAGCATCACGGGATGCTCTCGAGAATAATGGCTAGAATCATCACACCGAAAACATAAAACATGGCTAGATTACTAGGTGACTCCCTAAACACATAGGATCATAACAATAGCTCCAACGTATATGTCGAGGCAATAGAGTACATCAACTCACCGATTAGTGTGATTAATCTGGCCCAAATGGACATCAGGAACATGGATGAATGATTGCAAGTGCATCAGACTATCTAGAAACCTGGGATGACTCGGACAGCGTAATGGCTGTAAATGCTCAAAAAGATTGGAGACATGCTACAAAAGTGGTGGCATAGCCACTCAGAATCACAATATCGAGGTACAGAGACCAACTACGAACATACAGAAGATACTAGGAACTGAACTGGGGCTTGAACTCAACAATCCTAGGCAACTACGGTTTAGTAACACGTCATCCTGATAGATAGATGAGAAGGCCTAGTTTCTTAACCCGCGTAGAATGAGAAGAGAATGACTCAGACCAGAGGGCATAAGGTAAAGGAGTAAAAAGAGCCTTACGTTCCCTTCCACAATCAATTCCCCTACATAACTAAAGCATTTCTAGACACAACTTCGACCGGTTTGGCTTGGTAATCCTACAGGCAGTCAGGCTCTGATACCAAAGCTGTCAGGACCCCGATTCCAAGTCACATCGATCTAGCCGGTAACACCTCATATCACTTTGCGGCCTCACGCACGGTATTCCCACGGGTGTCGCCTTACCATGGCCCGGGACCGTTTGCACCTTTTGGCTCACGTATATGATAGTGTCGCTAGCATCCATATGACAGAGAACCCGGGCCGACATGGCTAGTCGTGAACCCAAAGCGGCACTAACCTATGGGGACAGGCATACATGAATCACATCGAGCATGTCGGTCAGCAGCGTGTGAATCCGGGCTGTAGCACTGGGCTAACAGGACTCCGGGAACCTGGGCTGTAGCAGGCTAGGCAGGACTCCGGATGTCACCACGTGACATTTCCCCGAAGGGACAGACACAGGAACGAAGTGAAACACATGTCGGCTAGTCAAGTGTCCTGAGCAGTAGTGCTGGGCTAACAGGACTCCGGTGAACCGGGCTGTAGCGGACTACTATGGCTCATGGAAGCACTAGACTACATTTCCCCATAAGAGAGGCTGCCAAGGATAAACAACTAGATATTCGGATCCCACACATACCAAGCATTTCAATCATACACACAATATGCTCGATATGTGTAAATACAACATGGCATCACAACATAACTCTACAACTCAAGTATTTATTCATTAGGCTCCGAGGAGCGAGATATTACAAACATGGGTCTCATGACCCAACAATCATAGCAAACAAATCAAAGCACATGCGGAAGCTTAACATGTCTGAGTACAGACATCTACAAATGAAAAAGGCTAAGAAGCCTGACTATCTACCAGATCCTGCCGAGGGCACAAGATCGTAGCTGAGGT
>NW_024113999.1:0-15647 GCF_003073215.2 Triticum urartu
TTAGCGAGCGTTCGCTCGTCTGTTCGTTGTAACGAACGTGTTCATCATTTAGATCCAGTTAATGAACGTTCATTCGTTTTTCTGTCCGCCATTTTTCTTTTTCTCGGATTATTCCGCGATTATTTCTAATCGCGATTTCTGATCCGATTTTCGTTCTAGTTTAACTTTTCGCTCGTTTATCGGAATCAGGCGATTCAAGCGCCTGGGGTTTCATCTAGAAACCCTCTTTCCGTTTAACCAACTCAAACAAGTTTTTGCATCTGTAAAATTTGACCTAGATCCAGAATAGTAAATCGAAGCTTGTTTCTTTTGCCGTTTGTCTTTCGTTGCTTCGTTCGATTTGATCCTTTTGCCAACCGGAGTTCTTAAGTTGAACTATCTAGTTAGATCTCTTATTTGAATTTTACCTATGCATTATTTTAGTACTTATTGTATGCTTGTTTGTTTGCGATAGAGTACCCGGAGTGCGCCGCTTGCTACTTCGAATCGCTAGGTTTTGCGGATCATCAGCAAGGCAAGTAACACTTTGATCATACTTCCTATTACCCAGTCTTTATTGCATTAGATCAACCCTCGCACATTGCATGATTAGGATCTAATTAAATTGTGGGTTTGGGAAGTACATGAGGTAGTACCTATTACCTATTTTATTATCAAACCTTTGGGAGTTACTTCTACGTTTGCTTATTGCCATGCTATGCTAGTAGGTGTGGATTGGGTGAGTGTATCCATGACAGATGTGAGCTTGTTAAATTAATGGTTTATCTAAGGTGGCAACTTAAACACACATCTCGGTGGATTGAGGCACCTGGGTATTCCAGTGATTGCCTATTTTTCTGTTGGACTGCCACCCAGGCTCAAAGGGATCATGAGATTATTCAAACTAGAAACTTCCGTGTGCAGCCACAAGCTACTATGGGCTCTAGCATAGTTGACTAAGTCGTGCGAACTCTTACAGTGGTAGACTAGCAGATGTAGGGGATGTAGGTTGGTATGGTCTACCCATTCGTAAGGTGCAAGCGCTTCTGAAAGACTATGTCTCGGTCATCCGTTTCTCAAACACCATGTAGTGCGAGAATCCCAACGGAGGAGATCGAGTCTTGTGGGGAAAAGTGTGCAAACCTCTACAGAGTGTATCAACTAATCATGGTCAACCGTGTCCCCGGTTATGGACATCTTGAGTATCTAGTAATTGGATTATCATGTGAATCTCATCATGTTACTCTAATTAATTTTGTTGGGTTTTAATGATGATGCTTAATTGGGATTGAGAGGGTGTCTACACTCTCAATGTTTAACAACTACCATGATAGTTAAATAAAATTTATTCCTTTGTAGTAGGGAAAAGTTGGCTTTACGCAAAACTGTAACCATAGAGCTTTCCACCAGCCAAATATGTATGTAGTATAGCCTTATTATTTCATTGCTCTCTATGTGTTACTTTGCTAGCATATTCCATGTGCTGACCCATTTCGGGCTGCAACGTTCATGTTGCAGACTTTTTAGATGACGAGTAATGTGTTTTTAGGTCGTGGTTCTATACTCAGTGATGCCGTTAGAGTTGATGGACTCACTTATCTTCCAAGCCTTCCGTTGTTTTCATTATTAGATGGCCTTAAGCCATATTTATTGTAGTAAGTCCTCTTTTGAGACACTCTATGTAATAAGTGTGTGATTGCTACTCTATTATAAATCCTTCAAGTACTGTGTGGTGTCAGCATTACTGATCCAGGGATGACACCGGAGCACAAAGATTGGACCGTTTGAGGTCTGGTCGCTACAAGATGGTATCAAAGCACACGCTGACTGTAGGACACGACCACTAAGCTAAAGCCCTAGATCACTACTCACTCTTCTCATTCTGACTCCTCATCTTTTCTACTCTTTTAGGATGGCGGATGCAAGGAACAAGTTCACACAGCCGGATGAAGATACACCCTTTGGACATCGCTTGAAGGAAGTCACTAGATACCTAAACATCGGAGTACCAAGCTTCACCGGAACCTACAACGCCACCTTACGTGAAGAGGAGTGCTGGATGTTTCAAGTTCAAGTTCCAGGAAGGACGTTCATTCCAGTCATCGAGCCCATAGAGTTTTCCTTTGATGCACCAACATGGAGTCTAGGAAGGAGCATGGCAGCTCACATCGCCATGGGACGTTTTGGAGAAGTTTACCGCAATGATCTCAAGGATACTATCTACCAGATTTGTGGGCGCCGAGATGAGCACTGGGAGATGATCAGCACTAAGAAGGATAGATCAATTGCAGCTTTTATCCAGGAGTTGAACCAGCACATTTGACGTCAGGAGAACCAGATGTGCGCCGACATGATAGATCTGAAGAAGGCGAGGACAAGAATCAAGGAACTGGAGAAAGAACTCAAGGCTACACGTGAAGATTATGAAGAGGAAATCGAAGTACTAGTGGACAAGAATGCCGACCTAACAATGAAGATCGGAATATTCATGGGAGACCCTACACCAGTAGAAGAAGACGAAGAACCCAAGGAGATACTCCCGGAAGACTACATCATCATCGATGACACCGACTCGGATCCAGATGATAGTGATGATGACTATGTTGATGAAGCTGGAACAGATATCATGGAGTCTGCAACCGAAGAATATTTCTAGTAGACCACCCCAACAGTAGTAGTAGTCCACCATGTAAATATAGTAGTCCGAGCACTTTTGCGATAGTTAGACCGATTGAATGCCCTTGTTTGATTGAATGAAGTGAATTGTTTATTGCCTCATGTACATATGGGTAGTGTTTTCTCTCTAGTCCCCCTCTATTCTTAAATCTCATCTTTTCTAAACCCATCAGATGCCTCCGAGACGTGACCCCGGATTTACCTTCCCACCAGAGCTCACTCAGTTGATCCAGCAGCAGAACACATTGATGCAGTTGCTAGTCCAGAATCAGAATCAGGGGAACAACAACAACAACCCACCACCACCTCCACCTGTTGATCACTTAGCCCGTTTTCTTAGGCTGAATCCGCCGGTGTTCTCTAGTAGCACCGAGCCGATAGTAGTAGATGATTGGCTCCGCAAGACAGCTAGGGAGTTGACCATGGCAGGATGCACAGATGCGGAAAAGGTGAAGTTTGCCGCACATCATCTTGAAGGACCCGCATCATCATGGTGGGAGAATTTCACAGCCACTTTCCCTATCGACACTATCACATGGGACCAGTTTCAGCAGGCTTTCCATACTACCCATGTTTCAGCAGGAGCTATGGCCATGAAGAAGCGTGAGTTTCGCAACTTGCGCCAAGGAGGACGGACAGTTGGCCAGTATGTGGAGGACTTTAGTAAGCTAGCACGTTATGCCCCAGATGACGTTGCTACGGATGCAGCTAAACATGAGAAGTTTCTGGAAGGACTAAATGA
Source organism: Triticum urartu (assembly GCF_003073215.2). NCBI lineage: Eukaryota > Viridiplantae > Streptophyta > Magnoliopsida > Poales > Poaceae > Triticum > Triticum urartu. The sequence goes on from NW_024113999.1 coordinate 3,398, forward strand.
CGAGTTGAGCATGTAGTTGATGGTAGCAACCTTCAACAACTACCAGGAGTTGGTACATCGTTCTCTCGTGATTGATGGGAAGCAGCAGCAGATTGAGAACCACAAAAGGAAGTATGGACAAGGGAAGTACAATTCTGGAGCTCAGCAGAAGCCACGTTTCACCCCCTAGACCGGGAGGACACTTTCAGCATACCCATGGAGGAGGTAGCTCGCATAATCATAATGGCTCCAAGAATGGTAATGGGAATGGAGGAAGCAACGGCCAGAACCGTACCAACCCATCAACCCCAGCCAAGAGAGACCTGAGCCAAGTCACTTGCTTCAAGTGCCAGAAGACCGGACATTACGCCAATGAATGTTCTGAATCCCAGAATGGAAATGGAAATGGGGGCTCTGGGAAGAAGCCAAACCCTTTCAATAGGGGACAGGTGAACCACGTAAAAGTGGAGGAGGTTGAAGAGCAGCCCGATGCAGTAATCGGTAAGTTTTTGGTTAAGTCTTTTACTGCTCTCGTTCTTATTGATACTGGTGCATTGCATTCATACATATCAAGGGGATTTGTGGATAAGTATAAACTGCCAACCCAAGCCCTTAGATCACCCATGTTAGTAACCTCACCTGGAGCAGAGTATATGGCTAGTCTATGGTGTGATTGGTTACCATTAAGGATTGGTAACTATGTGTTTCCTTCGGACCTAATAGTATTGGAATCTCAAGGATTGGATGTGATATTAGGCATGGATTGGTTATCGAAGTATGAAGGGAATATTGAATGCGCCAGTAAGACAATTTTGCTTACAACGCCAGAAGGAAGAAGGATCAAGTATGTATCCTGGCATGTGCCAAAGAGGACCCAAGTAAATTCCCTAACATGAGTTGTGCAGGAGGAAGTACCAGTGGTAAAGGATTTCCCTGACGTATTTCCAGAGGAGTTGCCAGGAATGCCACGGGATAGAGATATTGAGTTTTTTATTGAGCTTTTGCTAGGCACAGGGCCAATATCTAAGAGACCATATAGGATGCCCGCAAAGGATTTGGAGGAGATTAAGAAACAGATTAAAGAGTTATTGGATAAAGGTTATATTCGCCCAAGTTCTTCACCTTGGGGATCGCCAGTACTTCTAGTGGAGAAGAAGGATGGATCGTTAAGGATGGTTGTTGATTATCGAGGATTGAATGAAGTAACCATCAAGAACAACTACCCACTACCGATGATTAATGATCTGTTTGATCGATTGCAAGGAGCTAAGGTATTTTCTAAGATCGATCTGCGATCAGGATACCATCAGCTGAAGATTCGAGAACAGGATATACCTAAGACGGCGTTTACCACCAGGTATGGGCTGTATGAGTATACCGTTATGTCATTTGGTCTGACTAACGCACTGCATATTTTATGAACATGATGAACAAAGTGTTTATGGAGTTTTTGGATAAGTTCGTCGTAGTGTTCATTGATGATATCCTAGTTTACTCGAACAATGAAGAGGAGCATAAGGAGCATTTGCGTTTGGTACTTGGGAAGCTCAGAGAACATCAGTTATATGCCAAGTTTAGCAAATGTGAATTTTGGTTGAAGGAAGTTGGATTTCTCGGACACGTTATATCCGGAGAAGGTATAGCAGTAGATCCCACCAAGGTTGACACTGTGAAAAATTGGGAAGCCCCAACAACAGTTGGAGAGATCCGGAGTTTTCTGGGACTCGCAGGATACTACCGGAGATTCATTGAAAATTTCTCGAAGATTGCGAAACCTATGACGGAGTTGTTGAAGAAGGATACCAAGTTCAAATGGACCGAGGAATGTGAGACCAGTTTCCAGGAGTTGAAGGAACATTTGGTTACATCACCAGTGTTGATTTTGCCAGATCAGACCAAGGATTATGAGGTGTATTGTGACGCTTCACGTCGAGGACTTGGAGCACTGCTTATGCAGGAAGGAAGAGTTGTTTCCTATGCCTCACGACAGCTTAAGCCTCATGAGTTGAATTATGCCACGCATGATTTGGAGTTAGCAACCGTAGTGCATGCGTTGAAGACTTGGAGACATTTTCTCATTGGAAACCATTGTGAGGTGTACACGGATCACAAGAGTTTGAAGTATATCTTCACGCAGAAGGAGTTAAATCTCAGGCAGAGGAGATGGTTGGAGCTCATCAAGGATTATGATATGAGATTGCATTATCATCCCGGAAAGGCTAACATAGTAGCTGACGCATTGAGCCGTAAAATCCATGTCAACACCCTAATGATGGGAGATTTACCAAGGGAGTTAGCCGAAAATCTTCGTGAGCTATGTTTGGAGATAGTTCCGAGAGGCTATGTAGCATCATTGGAGATTCAGTCTACTTTGATGGATAAGATCAGAGAAGCCTAGAAGACTTACAAGGATATTTCTTCTATTAAGGAGAAAATGAACAAAGGAAAAGCTAAAGGATTTCGTGAGGATGAGCACGATAGCTTATGGGTTGAAGACCGTGTTTATGTGTCCAATGACCCAGAGATCAGGAAGTTAATTCTGCAATTGGCCCATGATTCACCATATTCGATTCACCCAGGAAATACCAAGATGTATTTCGATTTGAAGGATACTTTCTAGTGGACCGGAATGAAGAAGGATATTGCGGAGTATGTAGCAGTTTGTGATGTAAGTCAGAGAGTAAAGGCAGAGCATCAGAAGCCAGCCGGATTGCTACAACCATTGCCAATACCCGAATGGAAGTGGGATAAGCTAGCCATGGATTTTATTACGGGATTGCCCAGAACTCGTTCAGGCTATGACTCGATTTGGGTTGTAGTCGATCGGTTGACAAGGGTAGCTCATTTCATCCCAGTGAAGACTACCTACACCAGTGCCAAGTTGGCAAAGATATACATGACCAGGATCGTATGTCTGCATGGAGTTCCAAGGCGCATTGTATCAGACAGAGGAACCCAGTTTACCTCAAAGTTCTGGAATCGGGTGCACGAAACTTTGGGTACCAGGCTAGAGTTCAGTACAGCTTTTCACCCGCAGACAGATGGACAGACCAAGAGAGTCAATCAGATTTTGGAGGATATATTGAGAGCTTGTGCGCTAGATTATGGATCTAGTTGGGACGACAATTTGCCATACGCGGAGTTCTCCTATAACAACAGTTATCAATCCAGTTTGAAGATGGCCCCTTTCGAAGCCTTGTACGAAAGGAGGTGCAGGACCCCATTGTCGTGGGATGAGTTTGGAGACCGACAGTTGTTTGGACCGGATCTGATTAAGGAGTCTGAACAGAAGGTGAAATTGATTCGCGATAGGCTCAAGGTGGCCCAGTCCAGGCAGAAGAGCTACGCTAATTCTAAACGCAAGGAGACAGTTTACGAAGTCGGAGACCGAGTTTATCTTCGAGTATCTCCACTTCGGGGAGTTAAGCGCTTTGGAGTTAAGGGAAAGTTAGTGCCACACTTTGTAGGACCATACAAAGTTTTGGAGCGTATGGGAGAAGTAGCTTATAAGTTGGAATTGCCTGAAGGATTGTCAGGAGTTCACGACGTGTTCCATCTTTCCCAGTTAAAGAAGTGCCACGCCGAGATGGCTGGTATACCGCTGAGAGATATAGTGCCACCGGAAGCGATTCAGTTGGACAGTGATTTGACCTATGAGGAGAAACCAGTCAAGATTCTTGAGTATGCCAGCCGAGTCACCCACAGCAAGGTTATCAAGTTTTGCAAAGTTCAATGGAGCCACCACATGGAGGATGAAGCCACCTGGGAGCGAGAGGAAGATCTGCTGAAGGACCACCCTCACCTATTTTCTAGCCAACCCGAATATCGAGGGCGAGATTCATCTTAAGGGGGTAGGTTTGTAACATCCCAAATTTTCAATTTAGAATGTTATATATTAGATCATCACTTCATATCATATTTGATTGCATTTTGGTTGATCCTAGAAATCCTACGTAACTCAAGGACCCTCGGAGAGAGTTGGGATTTCGTTATTTTCATATTTGAGTTTTCTCAAATTTTGAAAATAGGATCATTTGATTTTATTTATTTTATCTCCAATTATTTCATATCATAAAATATGAGAGATGGAATAAAATGACTTTCCCAAAATAAAGAAATATTGGGGATTAATTATAAAATCAAATAAGATTTTATTTTGGTTTTTATTTGCTATTTTATTTGAATTTAGGAAAAAATGCATGTTTTCAAAAGTTGCATTTAGGGCCAAGAAAATTTCCATCCCGTCCTAAATATTTTATTTAGACTGTGAAAATTTGTTTTGGCAATTTTAGATTTTTATTTATTTATTTCTAGCATTTTTTTAGTCCGGCAAAATTATTTAAAAAAACCCCGCGCCCGACTGGGCCAAGGGCCCAGCCGAGCCAGGCCGGCCCAGCTGCCGCTACCTCCTAGCTCGTGCAGCCGCCTGACTCGGGGAGACCGAGCCGGGTACGCCGCCGCCGCCTCCTAGCTCGTGCAGCCGCCGGACTCGGGGAGACGAGCGGGGTACGCCGCCGCCCGACCCCTACCCCAAGCCGAGTCGCCGCTGCCTCTGCCCCCCCCCTTTAAATAGCCACCCCGGGGCCCCCTGGGAGCCCCGAGTCACCGAGCCGCCCCGCCCCGCACCGCAAGCCGCCGCCGCGCCGCACGCCGCCGCCGCACGCCACCTGCCGTCGTTGCGGCCGCCGCTGCTGCCCACCACCGCCGCCGGAACCCCGCCGGAGTCCGAGCCGAGGTAGCCGCCCCACCGCCCGGTTTTCTGAGAAAAACCAATTCGGTCTTTTTAGAAAAAACCTAGTTTTGTTTTTTTAAATAGATCGGGTTTTTTCCGATTTATTTATTTAGCGAGCGTTCGCTCGTCTGTTCGTTGTAACGAACGTGTTCATCATTTAGATCCAGTTAATGAACGTTCATTCGTTTTTCTGTCCGCCATTTTTCTTTTTCTCGGATTATTCCGCGATTATTTCTAATCGCGATTTCTGATCCGATTTTCGTTCTAGTTTAACTTTTCGCTCGTTTATCGGAATCAGGCGATTCAAGCGCCTGGGGTTTCATCTAGAAACCCTCTTTCCGTTTAACCAACTCAAACAAGTTTTTGCATCTGTAAAATTTGACCTAGATCCAGAATAGTAAATCGAAGCTTGTTTCTTTTGCCGTTTGTCTTTCGTTGCTTCGTTCGATTTGATCCTTTTGCCAACCGGAGTTCTTAAGTTGAACTATCTAGTTAGATCTCTTATTTGAATTTTACCTATGCATTATTTTAGTACTTATTGTATGCTTGTTTGTTTGCGATAGAGTACCCGGAGTGCGCCGCTTGCTACTTCGAATCGCTAGGTTTTGCGGATCATCAGCAAGGCAAGTAACACTTTGATCATACTTCCTATTACCCAGTCTTTATTGCATTAGATCAACCCTCGCACATTGCATGATTAGGATCTAATTAAATTGTGGGTTTGGGAAGTACATGAGGTAGTACCTATTACCTATTTTATTATCAAACCTTTGGGAGTTACTTCTACGTTTGCTTATTGCCATGCTATGCTAGTAGGTGTGGATTGGGTGAGTGTATCCATGACAGATGTGAGCTTGTTAAATTAATGGTTTATCTAAGGTGGCAACTTAAACACACATCTCGGTGGATTGAGGCACCTGGGTATTCCAGTGATTGCCTATTTTTCTGTTGGACTGCCACCCAGGCTCAAAGGGATCATGAGATTATTCAAACTAGAAACTTCCGTGTGCAGCCACAAGCTACTATGGGCTCTAGCATAGTTGACTAAGTCGTGCGAACTCTTACAGTGGTAGACTAGCAGATGTAGGGGATGTAGGTTGGTATGGTCTACCCATTCGTAAGGTGCAAGCGCTTCTGAAAGACTATGTCTCGGTCATCCGTTTCTCAAACACCATGTAGTGCGAGAATCCCAACGGAGGAGATCGAGTCTTGTGGGGAAAAGTGTGCAAACCTCTACAGAGTGTATCAACTAATCATGGTCAACCGTGTCCCCGGTTATGGACATCTTGAGTATCTAGTAATTGGATTATCATGTGAATCTCATCATGTTACTCTAATTAATTTTGTTGGGTTTTAATGATGATGCTTAATTGGGATTGAGAGGGTGTCTACACTCTCAATGTTTAACAACTACCATGATAGTTAAATAAAATTTATTCCTTTGTAGTAGGGAAAAGTTGGCTTTACGCAAAACTGTAACCATAGAGCTTTCCACCAGCCAAATATGTATGTAGTATAGCCTTATTATTTCATTGCTCTCTATGTGTTACTTTGCTAGCATATTCCATGTGCTGACCCATTTCGGGCTGCAACGTTCATGTTGCAGACTTTTTAGATGACGAGTAATGTGTTTTTAGGTCGTGGTTCTATACTCAGTGATGCCGTTAGAGTTGATGGACTCACTTATCTTCCAAGCCTTCCGTTGTTTTCATTATTAGATGGCCTTAAGCCATATTTATTGTAGTAAGTCCTCTTTTGAGACACTCTATGTAATAAGTGTGTGATTGCTACTCTATTATAAATCCTTCAAGTACTGTGTGGTGTCAGCATTACTGATCCAGGGATGACACCGGAGCACAAAGATTGGACCGTTTGAGGTCTGGTCGCTACAAGATGGTATCAAAGCACACGCTGACTGTAGGACACGACCACTAAGCTAAAGCCCTAGATCACTACTCACTCTTCTCATTCTGACTCCTCATCTTTTCTACTCTTTTAGGATGGCGGATGCAAGGAACAAGTTCACACAGCCGGATGAAGATACACCCTTTGGACATCGCTTGAAGGAAGTCACTAGATACCTAAACATCGGAGTACCAAGCTTCACCGGAACCTACAACGCCACCTTACGTGAAGAGGAGTGCTGGATGTTTCAAGTTCAAGTTCCAGGAAGGACGTTCATTCCAGTCATCGAGCCCATAGAGTTTTCCTTTGATGCACCAACATGGAGTCTAGGAAGGAGCATGGCAGCTCACATCGCCATGGGACGTTTTGGAGAAGTTTACCGCAATGATCTCAAGGATACTATCTACCAGATTTGTGGGCGCCGAGATGAGCACTGGGAGATGATCAGCACTAAGAAGGATAGATCAATTGCAGCTTTTATCCAGGAGTTGAACCAGCACATTTGACGTCAGGAGAACCAGATGTGCGCCGACATGATAGATCTGAAGAAGGCGAGGACAAGAATCAAGGAACTGGAGAAAGAACTCAAGGCTACACGTGAAGATTATGAAGAGGAAATCGAAGTACTAGTGGACAAGAATGCCGACCTAACAATGAAGATCGGAATATTCATGGGAGACCCTACACCAGTAGAAGAAGACGAAGAACCCAAGGAGATACTCCCGGAAGACTACATCATCATCGATGACACCGACTCGGATCCAGATGATAGTGATGATGACTATGTTGATGAAGCTGGAACAGATATCATGGAGTCTGCAACCGAAGAATATTTCTAGTAGACCACCCCAACAGTAGTAGTAGTCCACCATGTAAATATAGTAGTCCGAGCACTTTTGCGATAGTTAGACCGATTGAATGCCCTTGTTTGATTGAATGAAGTGAATTGTTTATTGCCTCATGTACATATGGGTAGTGTTTTCTCTCTAGTCCCCCTCTATTCTTAAATCTCATCTTTTCTAAACCCATCAGATGCCTCCGAGACGTGACCCCGGATTTACCTTCCCACCAGAGCTCACTCAGTTGATCCAGCAGCAGAACACATTGATGCAGTTGCTAGTCCAGAATCAGAATCAGGGGAACAACAACAACAACCCACCACCACCTCCACCTGTTGATCACTTAGCCCGTTTTCTTAGGCTGAATCCGCCGGTGTTCTCTAGTAGCACCGAGCCGATAGTAGTAGATGATTGGCTCCGCAAGACAGCTAGGGAGTTGACCATGGCAGGATGCACAGATGCGGAAAAGGTGAAGTTTGCCGCACATCATCTTGAAGGACCCGCATCATCATGGTGGGAGAATTTCACAGCCACTTTCCCTATCGACACTATCACATGGGACCAGTTTCAGCAGGCTTTCCATACTACCCATGTTTCAGCAGGAGCTATGGCCATGAAGAAGCGTGAGTTTCGCAACTTGCGCCAAGGAGGACGGACAGTTGGCCAGTATGTGGAGGACTTTAGTAAGCTAGCACGTTATGCCCCAGATGACGTTGCTACGGATGCAGCTAAACATGAGAAGTTTCTGGAAGGACTAAATGACGAGTTGAGCATGTAGTTGATGGTAGCAACCTTCAACAACTACCAGGAGTTGGTACATCGTTCTCTCGTGATTGATGGGAAGCAGCAGCAGATTGAGAACCACAAAAGGAAGTATGGACAAGGGAAGTACAATTCTGGAGCTCAGCAGAAGCCACGTTTCACCCCCTAGACCGGGAGGACACTTTCAGCATACCCATGGAGGAGGTAGCTCGCATAATCATAATGGCTCCAAGAATGGTAATGGGAATGGAGGAAGCAACGGCCAGAACCGTACCAACCCATCAACCCCAGCCAAGAGAGACCTGAGCCAAGTCACTTGCTTCAAGTGCCAGAAGACCGGACATTACGCCAATGAATGTTCTGAATCCCAGAATGGAAATGGAAATGGGGGCTCTGGGAAGAAGCCAAACCCTTTCAATAGGGGACAGGTGAACCACGTAAAAGTGGAGGAGGTTGAAGAGCAGCCCGATGCAGTAATCGGTAAGTTTTTGGTTAAGTCTTTTACTGCTCTCGTTCTTATTGATACTGGTGCATTGCATTCATACATATCAAGGGGATTTGTGGATAAGTATAAACTGCCAACCCAAGCCCTTAGATCACCCATGTTAGTAACCTCACCTGGAGCAGAGTATATGGCTAGTCTATGGTGTGATTGGTTACCATTAAGGATTGGTAACTATGTGTTTCCTTCGGACCTAATAGTATTGGAATCTCAAGGATTGGATGTGATATTAGGCATGGATTGGTTATCGAAGTATGAAGGGAATATTGAATGCGCCAGTAAGACAATTTTGCTTACAACGCCAGAAGGAAGAAGGATCAAGTATGTATCCTGGCATGTGCCAAAGAGGACCCAAGTAAATTCCCTAACATGAGTTGTGCAGGAGGAAGTACCAGTGGTAAAGGATTTCCCTGACGTATTTCCAGAGGAGTTGCCAGGAATGCCACGGGATAGAGATATTGAGTTTTTTATTGAGCTTTTGCTAGGCACAGGGCCAATATCTAAGAGACCATATAGGATGCCCGCAAAGGATTTGGAGGAGATTAAGAAACAGATTAAAGAGTTATTGGATAAAGGTTATATTCGCCCAAGTTCTTCACCTTGGGGATCGCCAGTACTTCTAGTGGAGAAGAAGGATGGATCGTTAAGGATGGTTGTTGATTATCGAGGATTGAATGAAGTAACCATCAAGAACAACTACCCACTACCGATGATTAATGATCTGTTTGATCGATTGCAAGGAGCTAAGGTATTTTCTAAGATCGATCTGCGATCAGGATACCATCAGCTGAAGATTCGAGAACAGGATATACCTAAGACGGCGTTTACCACCAGGTATGGGCTGTATGAGTATACCGTTATGTCATTTGGTCTGACTAACGCACTGCATATTTTATGAACATGATGAACAAAGTGTTTATGGAGTTTTTGGATAAGTTCGTCGTAGTGTTCATTGATGATATCCTAGTTTACTCGAACAATGAAGAGGAGCATAAGGAGCATTTGCGTTTGGTACTTGGGAAGCTCAGAGAACATCAGTTATATGCCAAGTTTAGCAAATGTGAATTTTGGTTGAAGGAAGTTGGATTTCTCGGACACGTTATATCCGGAGAAGGTATAGCAGTAGATCCCACCAAGGTTGACACTGTGAAAAATTGGGAAGCCCCAACAACAGTTGGAGAGATCCGGAGTTTTCTGGGACTCGCAGGATACTACCGGAGATTCATTGAAAATTTCTCGAAGATTGCGAAACCTATGACGGAGTTGTTGAAGAAGGATACCAAGTTCAAATGGACCGAGGAATGTGAGACCAGTTTCCAGGAGTTGAAGGAACATTTGGTTACATCACCAGTGTTGATTTTGCCAGATCAGACCAAGGATTATGAGGTGTATTGTGACGCTTCACGTCGAGGACTTGGAGCACTGCTTATGCAGGAAGGAAGAGTTGTTTCCTATGCCTCACGACAGCTTAAGCCTCATGAGTTGAATTATGCCACGCATGATTTGGAGTTAGCAACCGTAGTGCATGCGTTGAAGACTTGGAGACATTTTCTCATTGGAAACCATTGTGAGGTGTACACGGATCACAAGAGTTTGAAGTATATCTTCACGCAGAAGGAGTTAAATCTCAGGCAGAGGAGATGGTTGGAGCTCATCAAGGATTATGATATGAGATTGCATTATCATCCCGGAAAGGCTAACATAGTAGCTGACGCATTGAGCCGTAAAATCCATGTCAACACCCTAATGATGGGAGATTTACCAAGGGAGTTAGCCGAAAATCTTCGTGAGCTATGTTTGGAGATAGTTCCGAGAGGCTATGTAGCATCATTGGAGATTCAGTCTACTTTGATGGATAAGATCAGAGAAGCCTAGAAGACTTACAAGGATATTTCTTCTATTAAGGAGAAAATGAACAAAGGAAAAGCTAAAGGATTTCGTGAGGATGAGCACGATAGCTTATGGGTTGAAGACCGTGTTTATGTGTCCAATGACCCAGAGATCAGGAAGTTAATTCTGCAATTGGCCCATGATTCACCATATTCGATTCACCCAGGAAATACCAAGATGTATTTCGATTTGAAGGATACTTTCTAGTGGACCGGAATGAAGAAGGATATTGCGGAGTATGTAGCAGTTTGTGATGTAAGTCAGAGAGTAAAGGCAGAGCATCAGAAGCCAGCCGGATTGCTACAACCATTGCCAATACCCGAATGGAAGTGGGATAAGCTAGCCATGGATTTTATTACGGGATTGCCCAGAACTCGTTCAGGCTATGACTCGATTTGGGTTGTAGTCGATCGGTTGACAAGGGTAGCTCATTTCATCCCAGTGAAGACTACCTACACCAGTGCCAAGTTGGCAAAGATATACATGACCAGGATCGTATGTCTGCATGGAGTTCCAAGGCGCATTGTATCAGACAGAGGAACCCAGTTTACCTCAAAGTTCTGGAATCGGGTGCACGAAACTTTGGGTACCAGGCTAGAGTTCAGTACAGCTTTTCACCCGCAGACAGATGGACAGACCAAGAGAGTCAATCAGATTTTGGAGGATATATTGAGAGCTTGTGCGCTAGATTATGGATCTAGTTGGGACGACAATTTGCCATACGCGGAGTTCTCCTATAACAACAGTTATCAATCCAGTTTGAAGATGGCCCCTTTCGAAGCCTTGTACGAAAGGAGGTGCAGGACCCCATTGTCGTGGGATGAGTTTGGAGACCGACAGTTGTTTGGACCGGATCTGATTAAGGAGTCTGAACAGAAGGTGAAATTGATTCGCGATAGGCTCAAGGTGGCCCAGTCCAGGCAGAAGAGCTACGCTAATTCTAAACGCAAGGAGACAGTTTACGAAGTCGGAGACCGAGTTTATCTTCGAGTATCTCCACTTCGGGGAGTTAAGCGCTTTGGAGTTAAGGGAAAGTTAGTGCCACACTTTGTAGGACCATACAAAGTTTTGGAGCGTATGGGAGAAGTAGCTTATAAGTTGGAATTGCCTGAAGGATTGTCAGGAGTTCACGACGTGTTCCATCTTTCCCAGTTAAAGAAGTGCCACGCCGAGATGGCTGGTATACCGCTGAGAGATATAGTGCCACCGGAAGCGATTCAGTTGGACAGTGATTTGACCTATGAGGAGAAACCAGTCAAGATTCTTGAGTATGCCAGCCGAGTCACCCACAGCAAGGTTATCAAGTTTTGCAAAGTTCAATGGAGCCACCACATGGAGGATGAAGCCACCTGGGAGCGAGAGGAAGATCTGCTGAAGGACCACCCTCACCTATTTTCTAGCCAACCCGAATATCGAGGGCGAGATTCATCTTAAGGGGGTAGGTTTGTAACATCCCAAATTTTCAATTTAGAATGTTATATATTAGATCATCACTTCATATCATATTTGATTGCATTTTGGTTGATCCTAGAAATCCTACGTAACTCAAGGACCCTCGGAGAGAGTTGGGATTTCGTTATTTTCATATTTGAGTTTTCTCAAATTTTGAAAATAGGATCATTTGATTTTATTTATTTTATC
>NW_024114000.1:0-12230 GCF_003073215.2 Triticum urartu
CGAGAACGCCGATTAGTGAATCGAATCACCCCTGTGATTCAGTACTCCTAGTACTTTGTGGTTGAGAAGTTTAATACTCCATCACATCATTCGTAGTCTGATCGAGTATATCATTTTGTGCTAAATTTTAACTGTGCTACCTGGTCCTTCTTCCCGGAGCACAATTTTTGATGATGAGATAACCTTATGCCGATCTTCCTCGTCGTATCATTTCGCCTTGAACAGCAAGATCGATTTCGAGTTTGGGCCGTACCTTTGGTTCCAATAACCTTTTGCATCATCATTCCTTTGACTTGATGTCATCGCCGATCGATTGCATCTTCATGAAATCTCTCAACAAATGTGTCGTGATCATCATCAACATTCTGAGATCTTCCAGGATATCAATTGAATTCATGATGAGAAATACCATCCTTGCCCTTGATGATTGGTGTTATCGTCGACCATCTTATTGCCTTTCGTTCAACACAAACTTGTTCGTGTTTGGTGTTATACCTTGATTTCCTTGCTATCTAGCTTAGTTTATGTTCTACCTTGTAGTATTACTGTCTTCTATATCAAGAATGTTGTGAGGATTGCTCCACCTCTTAAGAATTCTTGGTATAGTGATACTTCTCACCATCACCATTCTTTCTTGGTCCCTGTGTTGATTCTAACCGGGATACCAACGAGTGAACAACGCTGTTTGGATTCTACCCTTCTAGCAACCCTATTGCTTCGAAGTTAATGATCGAAAGTTCATTCTTAGCCTATTGGTTATTGAATCCCCATTCTAACCTTGATCATGCTCCCTATGCCCATATTTTAGGTGCACCTTTCAACCAATGTTTAATTGTGTATGTTTTCCTCGAGCATACACCATCATATCATTTGATCTGACAAATGTTATCTCCTTGTTTACATAACCGTGGAAATCCATCTTTTGGAAATCTCGATTAGTTGTCGCTGAGTCCATCAGCCACCTCCCCACCCTCTCCTTGGTTTAAATGATGAACTCTTGTTTCCGAACTCGCTTCCATAGTTCATTTTTCGAGGATCTTACAATGTCATCTCATCAATTTGTGTTGCAGCTTTTCTTCTCACGCATCTTGAGTCTGAGGTATCCTGACACCAATCAGATCTGAATCCCGATCAGATATGATGGTTGGGACATTTTCCAAGAGTTATAACATTGGTCTTTATATGACCCGGTAAGATGATGACATGCCTAGCACACCTGGCTGGAGGCCCTATTGTTATAGTTCCCTTTTCAGCAAGGTTATCCATTCTTCCATGTGGAAATTGTAAGACTTATTCTACAAGTTGTTCCTGATAAATCCTTCGTGTATCCAAAGTCTGACCTTTGCTTGAAGACCATGTTAATGCTATCTCGAAGCATGTCTGTGGTACTCCAATTTTCGATAAAAACATTTGAAGCACAATGCTAAATTTTCCTGCTCAATTATCCAAACACTGTTGTATGGGTAATGTCATAAAAATTTTCTCCCCTACCTAAAGAGTTTTCTACATTATATCCTGTCATGGGTATCATGCTCTGCTTATCCTTGGAAAGAATATACCCTTGAAATATGTGTTTAAACACATTTTCCTTTCCACTGTTCTGTTTAATCTGATAATCACATTTTCCTTTCCATTGTTTTGTTTAACCTTTTTGAGGTTTATATGATCTAAGCAGTAATAAGTCACTGCTTTTGTAAGCACCTCGGTGTGCAACTCTGTCAGTAAGAACCTATTACTATTGTTGATGACATCCCGGTATCCACCGATGGACGAGAACTTTGCCTATTGGTCCGCCTCGTTTCAACGAGCAGGAAAATGGTTCTCTTTATCCCTCACCCTTGGTACCGATGTTGTTGCCGACATAACTAACAGGATATCCCCTGACATGCCTTGCTTACATGATCGTGCAAGACATCACCGCCCTTCCTACTTTTAACCCACCTGGTGGGCCCATAACCCATAGGTCCCAGGTTCGAAACCTGACTCTCCTGTACACCCCCTATTCCCAAAGTTATTCCTCCCGCGTGGACTCGTATGTAATTCATGAGCCACCTTCCCATGAGATCATCAATTATGGTATCCGAAACAATAATTATTCCGTTGCTTGAAACCCCTTTCACCTTCTGACTAGGCATTGAACGATTGCCTAGCTGCTTGAAACTTCTTGTTGGACCTTCTGACTTTACTCTTGATGTGTTCTATTTGTTCAATTCGAGAGGTCCTCATATGTTCCGCCACCTTCCCGTGTAATCGACCAGATAGTCAACCTTGCAGAGGTCCGTTCTCCGAAGTTACCCCTGGTCCTTTCATAAGTACGATGAAATTTCCGAAGAAAGGATGATGACCTGAAGCAGAGAAATGAAGACATCAATGCTATGGATCGACCTCTTCGAGAAGGGCAACCTAGGCCGAGAAGACTCATTAGAATTTCGTAACCAAATCTTTTCCCCATTAGTCCCCATCTTAAATCTCGGGACGAGATTTCTTGTACAGGAGGAGAATTGTGACGCCCAGATAATTAAGCTACAGTAACTCCACGCTAAAGATGCCAAGTCAGCATGCTTACTAAGCTAATTGCCCATTGATTGAAAACGAATTCAAATTCAAAATTAAATTGCAAGTCAAAATTATACTTTTCAAAAAATGCAAACAAAATAGTTCATGTTTTGGCAAATAATCCCTAAGTATTTATCATGTAGAAACCAACCTCTTTTGACTTCCCTCCCCCCCTAGAAAATCAAACAGTGGACCAATAACACTTAAGTGGCCCATTTAAATTCAAACTGAAATTAAGGCCTTCCGAAAATAATCTAAAACCCTTGGATAGTTCCACAATATTACAAAGTATTTATGAGACAAGTTTCTTATGTAACAAATTTATTTGGATCTAAAACAAATCAAAACAGAAAGTTTAAAAGAAAAGAAAATGAAGAAAATGCTAGACACTTAGGCCTACTACTACAGGAGGAGGCCCAACCCCCACATCTCCTGCTACCTCTCGCTACAGTGGGAGCAGGGGGATCGGGCGGCCATCCACGCCTCCCTAGCCGCCGTGTCGAGCATCCAGTACCTCCACGAGGAGGATAAGGTCACCCCGACCCAGTAGACGAAAACCCTAGACCCAAATCTCTCTACCTCTCTCTCTCTTTCGATTCGGAAGTTCGCCCGAGAGCTACTCGTCGTGGACATCGTCGTCGTCGCGGCCATCGACTCCCTCGGCGCCTGAAAAGTTGTCCAGGAGTTGCACCATGGACGTCTCCTTCGGCTACTTCTACCGGTTCGAGCGGGGAAGCACTGCATCGCCGGGATCGACGCGTCTTCCTCGCCTACAGGCGCCGCTGCCCCGCGCCCGATCTACCTCACTGAAGCTCCTCCGCCCTGCCGGATGCGTCCTCGGCCTTCCCCTGTGAGCTCCACCCCCATTCCCCTCGACCCCCCCTCTATTCGTTGCTCTATTGCGTCGCCCAAGTTCCGGTCGATGGCCGCTGAGGGAGTCCTGGATTAGGGTGTCCGGATAGCCGGACTATACCTTCGGCCGGACTCCTGGACTATGAAGATACAAGATTGAAGACTTCGTCCCGTGTCCGGAAGGGACTTTCCTTGGCGTGAAGGCAAGCTTGGCGATACGGATATGTAGATCTCCTACCATTGTAACCGACTTTGTGTAACCCTAACCCTCTCCGGCGTCTATATAAACCGGAGGGGTTTAGTCCGTAGGACAACATACAGAACAACAATCATACCATAGGCTAGCTTCTAGGGGTTAGCCTCTCCGATCTCGTGGTAGATCTACTCTTGTACTACCCATATCATCAATATTAATCAACCAGGACGTAGGGTTTTACCTCCATCAAGAGGGCCCGAACCTAGGTAAAACTTCGTGTCCCTTGCCTCCTGTTACCATCTGGCCTAGACGCACAGTTTGGGACCCCCTACCTGAGATCCGCCGGTTTTGACACCGACATTGGTGCTTTCATTGAGAGTTCCTCTGTGTCGTCGCCGTTAGGCTTGATGGCTCTTACGATCATCAATAGCGATGCAGTCCAGGGTGAGACCTTCCTCCCCGGACAAATCTTCGTCTTCGGCGGCTTCGCACTGCGGGCCAATTCACTTGGCCATCTGGAGCAGATCGAAAGCTATGCCCTTGGCCGTCAGGTCAGATTTGGAAGTTTAAACTACATGGCTGACATCCGCGGGGACTTGATCTTCGACGGATTCGAGCCACTGCCGAGCGCGCCGCACTGTCATGACGAGCATGATCTAGCTCTGCCGCCTAACAGTGCCGTGGAGGCCGCACCCGCATCGGCTTCGACCCTTAATTCGGAGCCCACTGCGCCGATCGAGGACGGGTGGTTGGACGCCGTCTCGGGGGCTGCGATCCCAACGGCGATCGAGCCGAACACCAGCCCTGCACTCCGCGAGACTCGTGACTCCAAGGAGCCGGACTCCTCTCCGGACTCTGAACCCTCCGCGCCCCTGCCGATCGAATCCGATTGGGCGCCGATCATGGAGTTTACTACCGCGGGACATCTTTCAGCACTCGCCTTTCGGCGATATTCTGAAGACACTAAAGTCTCTCTCTTTATCAGGAGAGCCCTGGCCAGACTACGGTCAGCAAGATTGGGATACGGACGATGAAGAAATTCAAGAACCCGCATGTCGTAGCAACAATATGACCCGCTTTTGCGCAGGAGAAGACAGCTGGCTTGCTCGTAGCAACAATATGACCAAGAACCCTGGTAATTCGGATACCAGGGACACTAGTGGCAGGTCGCGTTGCAGCAAGCAGAAGCACCGCATTAACGGCAACAATGCTGAGGATACAGCAATTAATGCCAGATTCAGAGGCTATAAATCCGGTCAACGGAAAAATCCATTCAAAAGAAATCCTAGGGGCCCGTCCAGTTTGGACCGAATACTCGACCGCTTGTGCCAGATACATGGCACCCCTGAAAAGCTGGCCAATCACACCAACAGGGATTGTTGGGTGTTCAAGCAGGCAGGCAAGTGAAATGCCAAAAATAAAGATAAGGGGCTGCATAGCGATGACGACGAAGAGCCCCGGCCGCCGAACAACAGTGGACAGAAGGGTTTTCCCCCACAAGTGCGGATGGTGAACATGATATACGCAACCCACATCCCCAAGAGGGAGCGGAAGCGCGCGTTAAGGGACGTATACGCGGTAGAGCCAGTCGCCCCAAAGTTCAACCCATGGTCCTCCTGCCCGATCACCTTTGATCGAAGGGACCATCCCACTAGCACCCGTCATGGCGGATTCGCCGCATTGGTTCTAGACCCAATTATTGACGGATTTCATCTCACTAGAGTCCTTATGGACGGCGGCAGCAGCCTGAACCTGCTTTACCAGGATATAGTGCGGAAAATGGGCATAGATCCCTCGAGGATCAAGCCCACCAAAACGACCTTTAAAGGTGCAATACCATGTGTAGAGGCCAACTGTACAGGCTCAGTCACACTTGAAGTGGTCTTTGGATCTCCGGATAATTTCCGAAGCAAGGAATTAATATTCCACATAGTCCCATTCCGCAGTGGCTATCACGCACTATCTCTCGAACCGCATTCGCCAAGTTCAATGCGGTACCGCACTACGCATACCTTAAGCTCAAGATGCCAGGCCCTCGAGGAGTAATTACGGTCAATGGAAACACCGAACGCTCCCTCCGAACGGAGGAGCACACGGCGGCCCTTGCAGCGGAAGTACAAAGCAGCCTCTCCAGGCAGTTCTCCAGTCCGGCCATTAAACGTCCGGACACCGTCAAGCGCGCCCGGAGTAACCTACAACAAGACCGCCTGGCATGTTCCGAGCAGGCGTAGCAATGCGGCCCCAACCCCAGCCCTCGCAAAAATGCGACGCCAGTGCTTCGCGTACATAACTACGCTCTAGAAATACCATGGGTACAGGGGGAGGGGCACCATCACGGCACGCCCGAAACACGGCTTAAACCGCACCAGGGGCTGCCGATTTTTTAATTTTCTCTTACTTTCAGGACTCCACTCTTCGGAAGGCCTGTTCGGCAGTTCAATTGCCGCACAAACGATGCAAGAACCAGGGAAGCAGACAAGCCATGCCGCATTACGGAACTCCCAGGTGGTCTCTATCACGAGCAGTACACCTACTTCGCATACCATTCCGCAGCCTGCCCCTGGAACGGACATGTTAAATAGTCCAACCTTTTGCTTATCGCATTATTTGTATCGTTCTGCTTTGATCGCAGCCCTTTTTAATAAACAATGCATAGCTTTTGTCTATTTTTGCATTACTCTTTTTTACAAATATATGTTCCTTAACGACATGTTGCACCCGTACACTTTGGTACGGCCAAAATACGCCAGGGGCTTTAGTACCCCTCAATATGGTGTGAGAAGTCCAAACACTTTAACAAGTGCGGCACCCCGAACTTATAGCATTATATGCATCGGCTCCGAATCATGTCTTGGGTCAATAGTTGGGTTTGCCCGGCTCCTATGTTTTGGTGCCTTACGTTCCGCTGTGTCGGCTAAGGTAGCACTAGGAGAACTACTGCGATTGTGCCCCAGTTGAGCTGGGTCGAGCACCTCAGTAGAGAAAGCTAAAACTGATAAACAGCCGCACAGAAGGTAATATTTTAAATTCTAACAGCATTGCTTAGCGCATATGAACAAGTTTTCAGCGCACAGGACAAAACGAGCGAGTTTTACTCAAAAATTACATCCCTAGAACATTCATCTGCCATAAGGCAGGCACCCTTCAGAACATCCTTATAATAATTCTCGGGCTTGCGATGCTCTTTCCCCGGACGGTGGCCCGTCCTTCACAAGCTTCTCAGCATCCAGCTTGCCCAAGTGCACCTTAGCACGGGCAAGGGCCCTACGGGCACCTTCAATGCAGACGGAGCGCTTGATGACTTCGAGCCTTGGACAGGCCCCCACCAGCCGCCGCACCAGCCCGAAATAGCTCCCAGGCAGAGCCTCTCCTAGGCCACAGCCGAACTATGAGGCCCTTCATGGCCTGTTCGGCCGCCTTGTGGAGCTCGACCAGTTGCTTCAGCTGGTCGCTCAGGGGCACGGGGTGTCCGGCCTCAGCATACTGAGACCAGAACACCTTCTCTGTCGAGCTGCCCTCCTCGGCTCGATAGAATGCGGCGGCATCGGACACACTCCGGGGAAGATCTGCGAACGCTCCTGGAGAGCTCCGGATTCGGGTAAGTAACAAGTAACTCACGTTTATGTGTTTGCTTTGCATAAAGAATGCCTTACCCGCCGCTATCTTTTTCACCGCATCCAACTCCTGGAGGGTCTTCTGGGATTCGGCCTTGGCAGACTTGGCATTTTTAATAGCCACCGCGAGCTCGGACGCTCGCGTCTTTGAGTCAAGCTCCAAACTCTCATGTTTTTTCATGAGAGCCTGGAGCTCTTGCCGCACCTTGCCAACCTGGGCCTCATACTTCTCCCGCTCGGTGCGCTCCGTGGCCGCCCTCTTCTCGGCCTCGAGCAGCGCTTGCTTAAGGGTCGCCACCTCAGACGTGGCCCCTACAATAGCCACGATAATCCTGTCATTTTTTGCAATTGCACTTTTATATATATTTAAACAAGGTATTTCTTACCTTCCTGTCCTCGAGCTGCTTCTTGGCACGCCCGAGCTCTTGCTCGGACTGCTCGAGGTTCTGCTTTAGCGTGTCCACTTCCGCAGTCAGTGCGGCAGACGCCAGCAGAGAAGCCTGCATACACATATTGACTCCTTTTTGTTAGACTCCTGCGAATTTTATTTGATCCTCTATTCGGCTTTTCTTCCCGAACGCCAAACAGAGCATCAGGGGCTACTGTCTATGCGGTAATATTATTTACACATTCTTTACTTAACTCAAAGCCTGTTAAAAGGCTAGCACAAGCTTTAGTTAGTCTGCTCTTGGCGGACCGAACCTTCTGGACCACCACACTCATAATGGTGCGGTGCTCCTCGTTGATGGAGGCGTCTTTGAGCACCTCCAACAGATTGTCCGGCGCCTCCGGTTGGACGGGGGTCACCGGCACGGTGGGCTTGCTCCTCTTGGAAGGAGGTCGTCCGCCGGACTCTGGAACCTGTGAAGGTTCGCGAGCGGTGTTCGGCCTAGAGCCGGACTTGGAGCCCTGGGGGGTTTTATCCCCTTTACTCCTAGAGTCCGGGAGGTCGCCTTGCGGCGCCTCCAGGACCACCTCCTCCTGGCTTGGAACCTGTTGGGACAACACTTCGGCGTTGTCCGTAGGGCGGGGGGAGGTAGCCATCGGAAGCGAATTCACATCTGACGAGTCCAGTGAACTGCTCGATGACGCGTCGAGCCGGTCTTTGGGTGGGCTGCATAATCATATTCGACATAGGGAAAGCTGTGCAATAAAGAATACTATGAATTACTTGGTATCCGGATACTTAGCGATTTCGCAGGGGCTTGGCCCTGAGCGGCCACTCCTCTCCGCCGTCGTCGGCTTCGGTGGAGTAGTCGGGGAAGGGTTTTCCCCTTCTTGGACCCTTCGGCCTCCCCAGTGAGGGCGCCTTCCTTTTCTTCCTCTCCTCCCGCTGGAGGGGAGAGGTCCTCTTCTTCCTCCTCCTCGTCTTCACGGGTGCGCCTTGGAGCCGTCGGATGATGAACCCGACACCTCCTGGCGCCGGGCACTTTTTTCGAGTCCCCGTGGCCTTCTTCGTGGCCTTCTTCTCCGGCACCACATAGGGTGCCGGAACCAGCAGCTTCGCCAAGCGGGCATCGGCTGGGTCTTCGGGCAAAGGAGCCGGACAGTCGATCTGTCCGGACTTCGCCTGCCAATCCTGTCAAAGGTAAGGGAGCTTAGATCCCGCATAGAGTTAAACTATGAAAAACTAATACCCTGTAAAAGGTACAAACAACTTACCGCGCTAGCGTGACGCTGCGCGCTGAATCCGCGATCCTCGGTAGCGGATGCGGGAGCCTCGGCGCCCTTGAAAAGCACCTTCCAGGCATCTTCGTACGTCGTGTCGAAGAGCCTGCTCAGAGTTCGGTGCTGCGCCGGGTTGAACTCCCACAGATTGAAGGCCCGTTGTTGACACGGGAGGATCCGGCGGATGAGCATAACCTGACTACG
This sequence comes from Triticum urartu, assembly GCF_003073215.2. Classification (NCBI taxonomy): domain Eukaryota; kingdom Viridiplantae; phylum Streptophyta; class Magnoliopsida; order Poales; family Poaceae; genus Triticum; species Triticum urartu. The sequence continues at coordinate 9,091 of NW_024114000.1, forward strand.
TTGACAAGCTTGAGCTGCTTGTCCACCAGGGTTTGGATGCATGTTTGCAGTCCAGTCACCTCTCCTTTGCTGCCCCACGACAGGCCCGTCTCTTTCCAGGACGTGAGCCGTTGGGGGTCCGGACCGGAACTCGGGGGCTGCGACCCACTCAGGGTCGCGCGGCTCGGTGATGTAAAACCACCCGATTGCCACCCCTTCAGGGTCTCCACAAAGGAGCCCTCGAGCCATAAGACGTTGGGCATCTTGCCCACCATGGCGCCTCCGCACTCCGCCTGGTTGCCGCGCACCACCTTCGGCTTGACATTGAAAGTCTTGAGCCATAGGCCGAAATGGGGGCGGATGCGGAGGAAAGCCTCGCACACGACGATAAACGCCGAGATGTTGAGGATGAAGTTCGGGGCCAGATCATGGAAATCCAGGCCGTAGTAGAACATGAGTCCCCGGACGAATGGGTGGATAGGAAAGCCCAGTCCGCGGAGGAAGTGGGGAAGGAACACTACCCTCTCATGGGGCCTTGGGGTGGGGAGGAGCTGCCCCTCTTCGGGAAGCCGGTACGCGATGTCGTTAGACAAGTATCCGGCCTTCCTCAGTTTTTTGATGTGTCCCTCCGTGACGGAGGAGACCATCCACTTGCCTCCCGCTCCGGACATGGCTGGAGAAGGTTGAGGTGGGAGTGCGGACTTGGGCGCTGGAGCTCGAGTGCGCGAAAATGGATAGGCAAAGGAGGAAGAAGGCGTAGGTGAAAAGGTGGATCCTTATCCCCTTATATGGGTGGACGCAACTACGTGTCCCCACCAGCCTGGTAAAACTCGCTTATCTCCAAGCGCCGTAATCAATGGCACGGTTGGGTTACCCACGCCCGTATTGATGAGAATCCCGGAATAAGGGGACACGATCTCTGCTTTAACGAAGACGTGCCAAGGAAACCGCCTCGCATGACACTGAGGTGGGACAATAAAACGATTCGAATAAAGGCTTGGCCGTGGTGATGTCACACTACGGAATACGTCAGCAGATTAGATTTGTGTAAATATTATTCTCTCTATGGCAATATGTGGAAACTTATTTTGCAGAGCCGGACACTATCTTGTGTTCAAAATCTTCTATGAAGTACTTGGAGGAGGAACCCGCCTTGCAATGCCGAAGACAATCTGCGCGCCGGACTCGTCGTCATTGAAGCCTGGTTCAGGGGCTACTGAGGGAGTCCTGGATTAGGGGGTGTTCGGATAGCCGGACTATACCTGTCAGACTCCTGGACTATGAAGATACAAGATTGAAGACTTCGTCCCGTGTCCGGAAGGGACTTTCCTTGGCATGGAAGGCAAGCTTGGCGATACGGATATGTAGATCTCCTACCATTGTAACCGACTTTGTGTAACCCTAACCCTCTCCGGTGTCTATATAAACCGGAGGGTTTTAGTCCGTAGGACAACATACAGAACAACAATCATACCATAGGCTAGCTTCTAGGGTTTAGCCTCTCCGATCTCGTGGTAGATCTACTCTTGTACTACCCATATCATCAATATTAATCAAGCAGGACGTAGGGTTTTACCTCCATCGAGAGGGCCCGAACCTGGGTAAAACTTCGTGTCCCTTGCCTCCTGTTACCATCCGGCCTAGACGCACAGTTCGGGACCCCCTAACCGAGATCCGCCGGTTTTGACACCGACAGCCACGGTCACCGCAACCATGTTATGCTCACCGCGCCCGCGCCCTACATCCTAGCCGCCTAGTGCGCGCCCTGGCCGTGCTGACACTCCCTCTGTTCGCAGCACAGGCCATTCGGCCCGTGCCCTGACCGGCGCTCGACCGTGCTCGCGCGTGGCCGCGCCTGTCCGCTGTCGCGCTACTGCTTCCGGCCGCCGCTGTCGCTGCTCTGTTTTAGCTGTTGTCGCTGCCTTGTTCTGTTACTTGCAGCGGGGCTGCTCTGCTTGCCACTGCGTGCACTCCTGCTTGCTGCGGCCTACTGCGTTGCTGCTTGCCTCGCGCCCATGGCTCTACTGCCGCAGGCTGCTGTTGTTGGAGCTGGCCATGGCGCTGTGTGTGTGGCCGTGAGATGTGCGTGTGTGTGCTATGTGTGTGTGCGTGAGTGTGTGTTATCTCTGTGTGGCCGTGAGATGTGCGTGTGTGTGTGCTATGTGTGTGTGCGTGAGTGTGTGTTCTGTGTGTGTGTGGCCGGCTCAAATAGTAGACTAGTTTAGGGACTGATTTAGTTAGTTAGTCTAATTAGTAGTACTAGTTGATTAGTCCATTAGTAGATGACATGTGGACCCCCTGATAGTTTACAGAAAAACAAATTTTAAGAGAAGCCTAACTCAATGACATGTGGCCCCCACACTGTTCATATGTTGACTTGTCAATATTTGACTGGGTCAACCCAACCCCACTGACCCCACTGGCATACACTATGGCTAGAATAGCACTAGGTGACAAAAGTATTTTGCTGTTTTATTTTCAAATTAAAAGAATTCTGTAAACTCGCAAAATCAATGAAAACTTTGCAAATTAATATAAAATAAACCGTACCTCGAATGAAAATACTTTATACATGAAAGTTGCTCAGAACGACGAGACGATCTCGAATACGCAGTTCGTTCGTCCGTCACACGTCCCTAGCATAGCGTACACGCGACTTTCCCCCTCCGAATCATCTGTCCGAAAATGCAAAACACCGGGGATATTTTCCCGGATGTTTCCCCCCTTCACCGGTATCACCTCATACCGCGTTAGGTCACCTCTAGCACCGCGTATTGCCATGTTATGCCCTATGATGCTTTGATTGCTCTGTTATTTATTGTGTTCCCCTCCATTACTTCTTTCTGGTAGACCCCGAGACCGTTGTTAGTACCCTGTGATCGACTACATCGACGACGAACCCTTCTTGCCAGAGCAACCAGGCAAGCCCCCCCCTTGATCACCAGATATCGCCTACTCTACTCTCTATACTCTTGCATTAGAGTAGTGTAGCATGTTACTGCTTCCAGTTAATCCTATCCTGATGCATAGCCTTGTCCTTCCTACTACTGTTGTTACCTTTACCTGCAATCCTAATGCTTAGTATAGGATGCTAGTTTACCATCAGTGGCCCTACATTCTTGTCTGTATGCCATGCTATACTATTGGGCCGTGTCACTTCG
>NW_024114001.1:0-12907 GCF_003073215.2 Triticum urartu
CATGGATCATCCAACATGATTGAGCTTGCCTTTCCCCCTCATGCTAGCCAAATTCTTTGCACCAAGTAGAGATACTACTTGTGCTTCCAAACACCTTAAACCAGTTTTGCCATGAGAGTCCACCATACCTACCTATGGATTGAGTAAGATCCTCCAAGTAAGTTGTCATCGGTGCAAGCAATAAAAATTGCTCTCTAAATATGTATGACTTATTAGTGTGGGAGAAAATAAGCTTTATACGATCGTGTGATATGGAAGAAATAAAAGCGACAGACTGCATAATAAAGGTCCATATCACAAGTGGCAATATAAAGTGACGTTCTTTCGCATTAAGATTTTGTGCATCCAACCATAAAAGTGCATGACAACCTCTGCTTCCCTCTGCGAAGGGCCTATCTTTTACTTTTATCTCCTACCTTGCATAAGAGTCATGGTGATCTTCACCCTTCCTTTTTACATTTTATCTTTTGGCAAGCACAACATGTTGGAAAGATCCTGGTATATATGGCTAATTGGATGTGAGTTTTCATGAACTATTATTGTTGACATTACCCTTGAGGTAAAACGTTGGGAGGCAAAACTATAAGCCCCTATCTTTCTCTGTGTCCGATTAAAACTCCATACCCATAAGTATTGCGTGAGTGTTAGCAATTGTGAAAGACTATATGATAGTTGAGTATGTGGACTTGCTGAAAAGCTCTTATATTGACTCTTTCCTATGTTATGATAAATTGCAATTGCTCCAATGACTGAGATTATAGTTTGTTAGTTTTCAATGAAGTTTATGATTCATACTTGAAATTGTGATTGAATTGTTACTCTAGCATAAGAGATCATATGACAAGAATTATATAAGTTGCTGTTCTAAGAATGATCATGATGCCCTCATGTCCGTATTTTATTTTTATCGACACCTCTATCTCTAAACATGTGGACATATTTTTCGATTTCGGCTTTCGCTTGAGGACAAGCGAGGTCTAAGCTTGGGGGAGTTGATACGTCCATTTTGCATCATGCTTTTATATCGATATTTATTGCATTATGGGCTGTTATTACACATTATGTCACAATACTTATGCCTATTCTCTCTTATTTTACAAGGTTTACATAAAGAGGGAGAATGCCGGCAGCTGGGATTCTGGGCTGGAAAAGGAGCAAATATTAAGACCTATTCTGCACAGCTCCAAAAGTCCTGAAACTTCACGGAAGTCATTTCCAGAATATATAAAAAATACTGAGCGCAAGAAGTTTCCAGAGGGGGCCACACCCTGCCCACGAGGGTGGGGCGGCGCCCTACCCCCCTGGGCGCGCCCCCTACCTCGTGGGCCCCCTGGTGGCCCTCCGATGCCCATCTTCTGCTATATGGAGTCTTTCGATGAGGAAAAAAAATCATAAGCCAGCTTTCGGGACGAGACTCCGCCGCCACGAGGCGGAACCTTGGCGGACCAATCTAGGGCTCCGGCGGAGCTGTTCTGCCGGGGAAACTTCCCTCCGGGAGGGGGAAATCATCGCCATCGTCATCACCAACGATCCTCTCATCGGGAGGGGGTCAATCTCCATCAACATCTTCACCAGCACCATCTCCTCTCAAACCCTAGTTCATCTCTTGTATCCAATTCTTGTCTCCAAGTCTGGGATTGGTACCTGTGGGTTGCTAGTAGTGTTAATTACTCCTTGTAGTTGATGCTAGTTGGTTTATTTGGTGGAAGATCATATGTTCAGATCCTATATGCATATTAATACCCCTCTGATTATGAACATGAATATGCTTTGTGAGTAGTTACGTTTGTTCCTGAGGACATGGGAGAAGTCTTGCTATTAGTAGTCATGTGAATTTGGTATTCGTTCGATATTTTGATGAGATGTATGTTGTCTCTCCTCTAGTGGTGTTATGTGAACGTCGACTACATGACACTTCACCATTATTTGGGCCTAGAGGAAGGCATTGGGAGTAATAAGTAGATGATGGGTTGCTAGAGTGACAGAAGCTTAAACCCTAGTTTATGCGTTGCTTCGTAAGGGGCTGATTTGGATCCATATGTTTCATGCTATGGTTAGGTTTACCTTAATACTTTTGTTGTAGTTGCGGATGCTTGCAATAGAGGTTAATCATAAGTGGGATGCTTGTCCAAGTAAGGGCAGTACCCAAGCACCGGTCCACCCACATACCAAATTATCAAAGTACCGAACGTGAATCATATGAACGTGATGAAAACTAGCTTGACGATATTCCCATGTGTCCTCGGGAGCGCTTTTCTCTATATAAGAATTTGTCCAGGCTTGTCCTTTGCTACAAAAAGGATTGGGCCACCTTGCTGCACTTTATTTACTTTTGTTACTTGTTGCTCGTTACCAATTATCTTATCACAAAACTATCTGTTACCTATAATTTCAGTGCTTGCAGAGAATACCTTGCTGAAAACCGCTTATCATTTCCTTCTGCTCCTCGTTGGGTTCGACACTCTTACTTATCGAAAGGACTACGATAGATCCCCTATACTTGGGTCACATTCTCGACGCCAAAACCTCTTATATATACTGAAACTTCCGAAAAAACCTAGATCAGGAGTTCCGCCGCCAGAAGCCTCCGTAGCCACCGAAAACCAATCTAGACCCGTTCCGGCACCCTGCCGGAGGGGGGAATCCCTCTCCGGTGGCCATCTTCATCATCCCGGCGCTCTCCATGACGAGGAGGGAGTAGTTCACCCTCGGGGCTGAGGGTATGTACCAGTAGCTATGTGTTTGATCTCTCTCTCTCGTGTTCTTGATTTGGCACGATCTTGATGTATCGCGAGCTTTGCTATTATAGTTGGATCTTATGATGTTTCTCCCCCTCTACTCTCTTGTGATGAATTGAGTTTTCCCTTTGAAGTTATCTTATCGGATTGAGTCTTTAAGGATTTGAGAACACTTGATGTATGTCTTGCATGTGCTTATCTGTGGTGACAATGGGATATTCACGTGATCCACTTGATGTATGTTTTGGTGATCAACTTGCGAGTTCCGTGACCTTGTGAACTTATGCATAGGGGTTGGCACACGTTTTCGTCTTGACTCTCGGTAGAAACTTTGGGGCACTCTTTGAAGTTCTTTGTGTTGGTTGAATAGATGAATCTGAGATTGTGTGATGCATATCATATAATCATACCCACGGATACTTGAGGTGACATTGGAGTATCTAGGTGACATTAGGGTTTTGGTTGATTTGTGTCTTAAGGTGTTATTCTAGTACGAACTCTAGGATAGATTGAACGGAAAGAATAGCTTTGTGTTATTTTACTACGGACTCTTGAATAGATCGATCAGAAAGGATAACTTTGAGGTGGTTTCATACCCTACAATAATCTCTTCGTTTGTTCTCCTGCTATTAGTGACTTTGGAGTGACTCTTTGTTGCATGTTGAGGGATAGTTATATGATCCAATTATGTTATTATTGTTGAGAGAACTTGCACTAGTGAAAGTATGAACCCTAGGCCTTGTTTCCTAGCATTGCAATACCGTTTGTGCTCACTTTTATCATTAGTTACCTTGCTGTTTTTATATTTTCAGATTACAAAACCTTTATCTACCATCCATATTGCACTTGTATCACCATCTCTTCGCTGAACTAGTGCACCTATACAATTTACCATTGTATTGGGTGTGTTGGGGACACAAGAGACTCTTTGTTATTTGGTTGCAGGGTTGCTTGAGAGAGACCATCTTCATCCTACGCCTCCCACGGATTGATAAACCTTAGGTCATCCACTTGAGGGAAATTTGCTATTGTCCTACAAACCTCTGCACTTGGAGGCCCAACAACATCTACAAGAAGAAGGTTGTAGTAGACATCAGGTGGTGTTGCAAGTTTATTCATAACAGAAGGTGAATCTAAAGCAGAACTGGATGGCAGTTCCTTACCTCCCCTCGTCCTTGAGGGAAATATCTTAGTCTTTGGATCCTTCAGATTCTTCATAGTGATAATATGATAATAATCCCAAGTGACTCAACAAATATAGCTATGCTCCCGCAACGGCGCCAGAAAAAGGTCTTGATAACCCACAAGTATAGGGGATCGCAACAGTTTTCGAGGGTAGAGTATTCAACCCAAATTTATAGATTCGACACAAGGGGAGCCAAAGAATATTTGAAGGTATTAGCAGCTGAGTTGTCAATTCAACCACACCTGGAGATTAATTATCTGCAGCAAAGTGATCAGTAGCAAAGTAGTTTGATAGTTTTGATAGTAGTGACAGCAGCAATAGTAACAGTAACAGTGATAGCAATAATTTTGTAGCAAGTGTAACAGTGATGATAGCAGTAGTAACTTAGCAGAAACAATATGAAAAGTTCGTAGGCATTGGATCGGTGACTTGTTGGATGATATTCATCATGAGACAGTTATAACCTAGGGCGATACGACACTAGCTCCAGTTCATCGATATAATGTAGGCATGTATTCCGTAAATAGTCATACGTGCTTTATTAAAAGAACTTGCATGACATCTTTTGTCCTACCCTCCCGTGGCAGCGGGGTCCATATTGGAAACTAAGGGATATTAAGGCCTCCTTTTAATAGAGAACTGGAACAAAGCATTAACACATAGTGAATACATGAACTCCTCAAACTACGGTCATCACCGGGAGTGGGCCCGGTTGTTGTCACTCCGGGGTTGCCGGATCATAACCGTAGTAGGTGACTATAACTTGCAAGATCGGATCTAAAACATGGATATAATGATGAATTCATAAACGGTTCAGATCTGAAATCATGGCACCCGGGCCCAAAGTGACAAGCATTAAGCATGGCAAAGTCATAGCAACATCAATCTAAGAACATAGTGGATACTAGGGATCAAGCCCTAACAAAACTAACTCGATTACATGATGAATCTCATCCAACTCCTCACCGACCAGTGAGCCTACGAAGGAATTACTCACTCCCGGTGGGGAGCATCATGGAATTGGCGATGGAGAAGGGTTGGTGATGACGAAAGAACGAAGATCCCCCTCTCCGGAGCCCCAAACGGACTCCAGATCTGCCCTCCGAGGAAGAACAGGGCTTGGCGGCGGCTCCGTCTCGTGGATCGTGATAATTCTTTCTCCCTGATTTTTTTCTGGAAATATGTGAATTTATAGTATCAGGGGGTCAGCGGGGCCACCAGGTGGGTACAACCCACCTGGGCGCAGCCAGGAGAGGGGGGCGCGCCCTGGTGGGTTGTGCCCACCCAGGGGCCCCTCTCTGGTGGGTCTTGGCTCCAGAAATTCTTATTATTGATATAAAAATCCTCGCAAAAGTTTCGTTCCATTCCGAGAACTTTTATTTCTGCACAAAAACAACACCATGGTAGTTCTGCTGAAAACAACGTCAGTCCGGGGTTAGTTTCATTCAAATCATGCAAATTAGAGTCCAAAACAAGAGGAAAAGCGTGAGAAAAGTAGATACGTTGGAGATGTATCATGGTCACAGGAGCAGGTCTATGCGGGAGGGCAGGGAGTGGCGGTGACAGGTGATGGATGACGACAGGGAGAAGGGGCAAACGGCTCAATCGGCCGAGCCAAGTGTTGCCTATAGTAGAAAATAAAATCTCTCGCCCTTAATTTTTAAAATACAAAATGTCTATCCTACCCTTCGAAAATCAATGGTCAGATTTTAATATACCACTAGCTCTCTCATCAGCAGTATATGGTACAGCAAAAACGGTCCAGGAATAAAACATTGTAGATTTTTTTGCATGATGCCTCTTTGTTGCAGGATGTTTTTTTTTTGCAAAAAGTTGTGTAGGAAATGGACTACACAGCTCATGTGAAATGGAGTATCTGTTCATGTAAACAAAGAAGTTTCTTTTGTAAAACTTGATCATTTGTACCGTAGATTGAATGCAAGTTCCATGTAAAATGACGATAAGAGTTTTCAATTTAAACCTTTAGATTGAAGTTGAATACAAGTTGGGGTGTGCTACGCGCCAGCCAAAGATCGATCGGGTCGCTCAGACCATTACTCTTTTTTGTTTCCTCATTGCAAAAAAACTCGTTGTTGCATACCCTTTTGCAACAAGACCTGGCGGGCCGTTGAAAAAGGCATTTTCCTCATTGCAACAAGATTGTTGTTGGAAACCTCCTTTGCAATAGGACCTCTATTGCATAAGCATATCTGATACGTCTAGTTTGCATCATGTTTTTTTACTGTTATTTATAATGTTTTTATCCATAATAATGCTTTTTGGAGTAATTATAATGCCTTTTCTCTCATAATTTGCAAGGACACACCAAGAGGGAGAATTCCGGCAGCTGGAAATCTGGACCTGGAAAAGCTACGTCAGGCTACCTATTCTGCACAACTCCAAATGAGCTGAAACTTCACGGGATTTTTTATGGAATATATAAGAATACTAGAGCCAATAACACCAGAGGGGGGCCACCAGGTGGGCACAACCCACCTGGGCGCGCCCTGGTGGGTTGTGGCCTCCTCGGCCCACCTCCGGTGCCCATCTTCTGGTATATAAGTCATTTTGACCTAAAAAAAATAAGAGGAGGACTTTCGGAGAAGCGCCGCCGCCTCGAGGCGAACTTGGGCAGGAGCACTTTTGCCCTCCGGCAGAGCGATTCCACCGGGGAACTTCCCTCCCGGAGGGGGAAATCATCGTCATCATCATCACCAACAACTCTCCCATCTTGGGGAGGGCAATCTCCATCAACATCTTCAACATCACCATCTCCTCTCAAACCCTAGTTCATCTCTTGTGTTCAATCTTGTTACCGGAACTATAGATTGGTACTTGTGGGTGACTAGTAGTGTTGATTACATCTTGTAGTTGATTACTATATGGTTTATTTGGTGGAAGATTATATGTTCAGATCCATTATGCTATTTAATACTCCTCTGATCATGAACATGTTTATCATTTGTGAGTAGTTACTTTTGTTCTTGAGGTCACGGAGAAATCATGTTGCAAGTAATCATGTGAACTTGATATTGTTTGATATTTTGATAGTATGTATGTTGTTATTCCCTTAGTGGTGTCATGTGAACGTCGACTACATGACACTTCACCATATTTGGGCCTAAGGGAATGCATTGTGGAGTAGCAATTAGATGGTGGGTTGCGAGAGTGACAGAAGCTTAAACCCCAGTTTATGCGCTATTTCGTAAGGGACCGATTGGATCCAAAAGTTTAATGCTATGGTTAGAATTTATTCTTAATACTTTTCTCGTAGTTGCGGATGCTTGCGGGAGGGTTAATCATAAGTAGGAGGTTTGTTCAAGTAAGAACCGCACCTAAGCACCGGTCCACCCACATATCAAATTATCAAAGTAGCGAACACAAATCAAACCAACATGATGAAAGTGACTAGATGAAATTCCCGTGTACCCTCAAGAACACTTTGCTTATCATAAGAGACCGTTTTGGCCTGTCCTTTGCCTCAAAAGGATTGGGCTACCTTGCTGCACTTTTTTTACTATTATCGTTACTTGCTCGTTACAAATTATCTTGCTATCAAACTACTCGCTACTTACAATTTCAGCACTTGCAGACAATATCTTACTGGAAACTACTTGTCATTTCCTTCTGCTCCTCGTTGGGTTCGACACTCTTATCGAAAAGAGCTACAATTGATCCCCTATACTTGTGGGTCATCAAGGCTATTTTCTGGCGCCGTTGCCGGGGAGTGAAGCGCCTTTGGTAAGTGGAATTTGGTAAGGAAACATTTATATAGTGTGCTGAAATTTATTGTCACTTGTTACTATGGAAAACAATCCTTTGAGGGGTTTGTTCGGGGTATCTTCACCTCGTCCGGAACCACAATTAGCTACCCCTCAACCTACTGCACCTACTGAAAATATTGAATATGAAATTCCTTCGGGTATGATAGAACAACTGCTAGCTAATCCTTATGCAGGAGATGGAACCGAACATCCTGATATGCACTTGATATATGTGGAACAAATTTGTGGATTGTTTAAGCTTGCAGGTTTACCCAGGGATGAAGTGATGAAAAGGTTTTCCCTTTATCTTTGAAGGGAAAAGCATTGGCATGGTATAGGCTATGTGATGATATTGGATCATGGAATTGGAATCGTTTGAAATTGGAGTTCCACCAAAAAAATTTATCCTATGCATCTAGTTCATCGTGATCGGAATTATATATATAATTTTTGGCCTCGTGAAGGAGAAAGTATCACTCTAGCTTGGGGGAGGCTTAAGTCAATGTTATATTCATGCCCCAATCATGAGCTCTCAAGAGAAATTATTATCCAGAATTTTTATGCTCGGCTTTCTCGTAATGATCAAACCATGCTTGATACTTCTTGTTGGTTCATTTATGAAGAAGACTATTGAATTCCGGTGGGATCTTTTGGAAAGAATTAAACGCAACTCTGAAGATTGGGAACTCGACGAAGGTAAAGAGTTAGGTATTAAACTTAAGTATGATTGTGTTAAATCTTTTATGGATACCGATGCTTTTCAAAAGTTTAGCACTAAATATGGACTTGACTCTGAGATAGTAGCCTCCTTTTGTGAATCATTTGCTACTCATGTTGAACTCCCTAAGGAGAAGTGGTTTAAATATCACCCACCTATTAAAGAAGAAATTAAAGAACAGTACCAGTTAAAGAAGAAACTATACTTTATAATGTTGATCCAGTTGTTCCTTCTGCTTACATTGAGAAACCACCTTTCCCTGTTAGGATTAAGGAACATGCTAAAGTTTCAACTGTGGTTAACAAAAGCTATATTAGAACACCTAAACCTGATGAACAAATTAAAGTTGAACCTAGTATTGCTATGGTTAAAGATCTCCTGGAAGAAGATATGGATGGGCATGTTATTTACTTCTGTGAAGAAGCTGCTAGAATTGCTAAACCTGATAAAAGAGATAAACATAGACCTGTTGTTGGCATGCCTGTTATTTCAGTTAAAATAGGAGATCACTGTTATCATGGTTTATGTGACATGGGTGCTAGTGTGAGTGCTATTCCTTACACTTTATATGAAGAAATCATGAAAGACATAGCACCTGCTGAGATAGAAGAAATAGATGTTACTATTAAACTTGCTAATAGAGACACCATATCACCAATTGGGATTATTAGAGATGTTGAAGTCTTGTGTGGGAAAATAAAATACCCTACTGATTTTCTTGTTCTTGGTTCCCCACAAGATGACTTTTGTCCCATTATCTTTGGTAGACCTTTCTTGAATACAGTTAATGCTAAGATAGATTGTAAGAAACAAACTGTTGGTGTTAGCTTTGGTGATGAGTCTCATGAGTTTAATTTTTCCAAGTTTAGTAGAAATCATCATGAAAAAATTGCCTAGTAAGGATGAATTAATTGGTCTTGCTTCTATTGTTGTTCCACCTACTGATCCTTTAGAACAATATTTGCTAGACCATGAAAATGATTTACATATGCATGAAAGAAATGAAATAGATAAGTTTTCTTTGAACAACGTCCTCTGCTTAAACACAATTTGCCTATTGAAACTCTAGGAGGTCCTCCTCCACCTAAAGGTGATCCTGTGTTTGAATTAAAACAATTGCCAGACACTTTGAAATATGCTTATCTTGATGAAAAGAAGATATATCATGTTATTATTAGTGCTAACCTTTCAGAACATGAAGAAGAAAGATTATTGAAAGTTCTAAGGAAGCACCGGCTGCTATTGGATATACTCTTGATGATTTAAAGGGCATTAGTCCCACTCTATGTCAGCACAAAATTAATATGGAACCTGATGCTAAACCCATTGTTGATCACCAACGTCGGTTGAATCCAAAAATGAAGGAAGTGGTAAGAACGGAAATCTTAAAACTTCTGGAAGCAGGTATAATCTATCCTATAGCTGATAGTAGATGGGTAAGTCCTGTTCATTGTGTCCCTAAGAAAGGAGGTATTACTGTTGTTCCTAATGATAAGAATGAACTTATTCCACAAAGAATTGTTACAGGCTATAGAATGGTAATTGATTACAGAAAATTAACAAAGCAACTAGAAAAGATCATTACCCCTTGCCTTTTATTGATCAAATGCTTGAAAGATTATCTAAGCACACACACTTTTGCTTCCTAGATGGATACTCTGGCTTTTCACAAATACCTGTTTCTCAACCTGATCAAGAAAAGACTACTTTTACTTGTCCCTTTGGAACTTATGCTTATAGACGTGTGCCTTTTGGTTTATGTAATGCACCTGCTACCTTTCAAAGATGTATGACTGCTATATTCTCTGACTTTTGTGAAAAGATTGTTGAGGTTTTCATGGATGACTTTTCTGTTTATGGGAAGTCTTTTGATGATTGTTTAAGCAATCTTGAGCGAGTTTTGCAGAGATGTGAACAAACAAATCTTGTCTTGAATTGGGAGAAGTGCCACTTTATGGTTAATGAAGGCATTGTCTTGGGTCATAAAATTTCTGAAAGAGGTATTGAAGTGGACCAAGCTAAGGTTGATGCAATTGAGAAAATGCCATGTCCTAAGGACATCAAAGGTATTCGTAGTTTCCTAGGTCATGCTGGTTTCTATAGGAGATTTATCAAAGACTTTTCTAAAATTTCTAGGCCTCTTACTAATCTTTTGCAAAAGGATATTCCTTTTGTTTTTGATGATGATTGTTTAGAAGCCTTTGAAACACTCAAGAAAGCCTTAATATCTGCACCTATTGTTCAACCACCTGATTGGAACTTGCCTTTTGAAATTATGTGTGATGCTAGTGATTATGTGTGGTGCTGTTCTAGGACAAAGAGTTGATAAGAAACTTAATGTTATTCATTATGCTAGTAAAACTCTAGACAGTGCTCAAAGAAATTATGCTACTACTGAAAAAGAATTCTTAGCAGTGGTGTTTGCTTGTGATAAATTTAGACCTTATATTGTTGATTCCAAAGTAACTGTTCACACAGACCATGCTGCTATTAAATATCTTATGGAAAAGAAAGATGCTAAACCTAGACTTATTCGTTGGGTTCTCTTGTTACAAGAATTTGATTTACATATCATTGATAGAAAAGGAGCTGAGAACCCCGTAGCTGATAATTTGTCTAGGCTTGAAAATGTGCTTGATGACCCACTACCTATTGATGATAGTTTTCCTGATGAGCAGTTAGCTGCAATAAATGTTGCTAATAGTACTCCTTGGTATGCTGACTATGCTAATTACATTGTTGCTAAATATTTACCACCTAGCTTTACATACCAGCAAAAGAAAAAAATTCTTCTATGATTTAAGACATTACTTTTGGGATGACCCACATCTTTATAAAGAGTAGATGGTATTATTAGACGTTGTGTACCTGAGCATGAACAGGGACAAATCCTATGGAAATGTCACTCCGAGGGCTTATGGAGGGCATCATGCTGGAGATAGAACTACTCACAAGGTATTGCAATCTGGATTTTATTGGCCTACTCTCTTCAAGGATGCCCGTAAGTTTGTCTCTTCTTGTGATGAATGTCAAAGAATAGGTAATATCGGTAAGCGTCAAGAAATGCCTATGAATTATTCACTTGCTGTTGAACCATTTGATGTTTGGGGATTTGATTACATGGGACCTTTTCCTTCCTCTAATGGGTATACACATATTTTGGTTGTTGTTGATTATGTTACTAAATGGGTAGAAGCTATTCCAACCAGTAGTGCTGATCACAACACCTCTATTAAAATGCTTAAGGAAGTTATTTTCCCAAGGTTTGGAGTCCCTAGATATTTAATGACTGATGGTGGTTCACACTTTATTCATGGTGCTTTCCGTAATGCTTGCTAAGTATGATGTTAACCATAGAATTGCATCACCCTATCATCCTCAGTCTAGTGGTCAAGTTGAACTTAGCAATAGAGAAATAAAATTAATTTTGCAAAAGACTGTCAATAGGTCCAGGAAGAATTGGTCTAAGAAATTAGATGATGCACTTTGGGCTTATAGAACAGCATATAAAAATCCTATGGGTATGTCTCCTTATAAAATGGTTTATGGAAAAGCTTGTCATTTGCCTCTTGAGTTAGAACATAAAGCATATTGGGCAGTTAAAGAACTCAATTATGATTTCAAACTTGCTGGTGAAAAGAGGTTATTTGATATAAGCTCCTTAGATGAATGGAGAACCCAAGCTTATGAGAATGCAAAGTTATTCAAAGAAAAAGTTAAAAGATGGCATGACAAAAGAATTCAAAAGCGTGAGTTTAAAGTTGGAGAATATGTTCTTTTGTACAACTCTCGTTTTAGATTTTTTGCAGGAAAGCTCCTCTCGAAATGGGAAGGCCCATACATCATCGAGGAGGTTTACCGGTCTGGAGCCATCAAAATAAATAACTCCGAAGGTACTAACCCGAAGGTTGTCAATGGGCAACGAATAAAGCATTATATCTCAGGTACGCCTATCAATGTTGAAAGTAATATTATCCAAACTGACACCGGAAGAACACATAAAAGAGTCCTTCCGGAACACTCCAGAATCATGAAAATAAAGAGGTACTGTGATACGGTAAGTAAACGGACTCCGAAAAATCCGAAAAATATTTTTTATCAGTTTTGGAATATTTTAAAATTTTGGAAATAAATAAACTTCCAGGAAGCGTCCCCTGGTGGGCACAAGACACCAGGGCGGCGCGCGCCCAGGTGGGTTGTGCCCACCTGGGACACCTTCCATACTCATTTTTCTACCATATACTTGTCCTCCAAGATAAAAAATCTATATATACTTCCCGAACCTGTTGATCACCGTATCGCGAGAAATCCTCTGTTCTCTTTTCTTGCTGTTTCCGGTCAGATTTATCAAGCCATGGCATCATGTCTTCCTGCTCCTCCAACAACATGGAAGAAGATGCTTGGCTGATGAAGATCGAGAGATGAAGCGGGAGGAGCCTACAGACGCCATCCTCAAAGGAGACAAGGGCAAGAAAGCTACCTTAGATCCGTCCCCGGTTGG
>NW_024114002.1:0-15565 GCF_003073215.2 Triticum urartu
ATTCGATCGGTAGGGGCGCGGAGGGCTCGGAGTCCGGAGAGGAGTCCGGCACCTTGGAGTCACGGGCTTCGCAGAGGACAAGGCTGGTGTTCGGCTTGATCGCCGTAGAGATTGCAGCCCCCGAGGCGGTGTCTAACCACCCATCCTCGATTGGTGTGATCGGCTCCGAGCTAGGGGTCGGAGCGGACACAGGTGCGGCCTCCAGGGCACTGTTCGGCGGCAGAGCTAGATCATGCCCATCGTGACAGTGCGGCGCGCTCGGCTGTGGCTCGAATCCGTCGAAGATCAAGTCTCCGCGGATGTCGGCCGTGTAGTTCAAACTTCCAAATCTGACCTGATGGCCAGGGGCGTAGCTTTCGATCTGCTCCAGATGACCAAGCGAATTGGCCCGCAGTGCAAAGCCGCCGAATACGAAGATCTGTCCGGGGAGAAAAGTCTCACCCTGGATCGCATCGCTGTTGATGATCGGAGAAGCCATCGGGCCTAAAAGTGACGACACAGAGGAACTCTCAATGAAAGCACCAATGTCGGTGTCAAAACCGGCGGATCTCGGGTAGGGGGTCCCGAACTGTGCGTCTAGGCGGATGGTAACAGGAGGCAGGGGACACAATGTTTTACCCAGGTTCGGGCCCTCTTGATGGAGGTAAAACCCTACGTCCTGCTTGATTAATATTGATGATATGGGTAGTACAAGAGTAGATCTACCACGAGATCAGAGAGGCTAAACCCTAGAAGCTAGCCTATGGTATGATTGTTGTTCGTCCTACGGACTAAAACCCTCCGGTTTATATAGACACCGGAGAGGGCTAGGGTTACACAGAGTCGGTTACAATGGTAGGAGATCTACATATCCGTATCGCCAAGCTTGCCTTCCACGCCAAGGAAAGTCCCTTCCGGACACGGGACGAAGTCTTCAATCTTGTATCTTCATAGTCCAGGAGTCCGGCCGAAGGTATAGTCCGGCTATCCGGACACCCCCTAATCCTGGACTCCCTCAATATTCTTTAAAGAAGCATGTGGGTGATTAGAAGAAAGAAGTCGAGTAATAGCCAAATGCACAGAATTGAGACCTTGAACTAAATCATGAGATCTAATAAACCAGGGTTTCGAGAACCAGGCCGCTCTGGCAAAGTCACAAAGGAAAAAAAGATGCATTTCATCCTCCTGCATGTCACATCTTGAGCAAATCTGAGAGATATGTACGGAAAACCTACCCGCTCTCATACCTATTGGCAAAGCTCTTCTCAACAGCCTCCAAGTGAAAGTTTGAACCTTTGGCAATAAATATTTATCACGCCAAACTATCTTAAGCAATTTTTTGAGATCTGAAGAAACCTGCATTGGAGCTGCAATAGGATTGTTGTGTATCTCCTGCAGACAAAGCTTGTAAGCAGATTTAGGAGAACATATGCCATTAGTGGCCAAAGGCCAGCATAGAAGATCATTTATGTCATCATCAATAATGTCTACAGTAACCACTTGAGAAGCAAAAGTTTGATGAAACAGATTGAAAATTAAGTGATGGTTCCAAGTTTTGTGCCCTGGGAGCCACAAATCACTAACCAAAGAAGGATAGATAAATCCTGCATTTTGAGGAATAAGAAAATCATGGATAGACTTCCAAAGAGGGAACCAAGGCATACTCCATAAAGAAATGTTACCAGTAGCAAGTTGATAGAAAGCATGCTCAGAAAGCCTGGGAAGCATTTTTAGAATTGAAGCCCAGAAACCAGACTTAGGAGGAGAAGAAGTTGCCCTCCAAATTGTAGTACTAGGAAAGTACTTAGCACGAAGTATACAGGAGAGGTAAGAAGTGGGATTATTTGTCAACCTCCAAACTGCCGCCATGATGAGACTTTCATTAATTGCTTTAAGATTTCTAATCCCAAGGCCTCCTTCTTCCTTTGAATTTGCTATATCCTTCCAAGCTCTGAGACAAAGTCCCTTTCTTGAACCATCTTCTCTAATACCTGTCCACCAAAAAGTTCTGATGATAGCTGTTAGCTTAGCAATGAGCTTTTTGGAGAACAAAATGTTGGCCATGTAGTAGACCGGAATAGCAGAAAAAACAGACCGAATGAGTTCCAGACGAGCTGCATGAGAAAGCATATTAGCTTTGTAAGAGGGCAGCTTATTTGAGAACTTGTCAATCACAAAGTTATAAGCTGAAGCTCTATTCTTAGGAGGTAAAATTAAAGGATGGCCAAGGTGAGTGAATCTGTCATCAAGATTAGCAACAGGGAAAATATGTTTAATATCAGTAATGATGTTTTGAGGAACATGGGTTCTAAAAAGAACATCATATTTGTCCCAATTAGGTGTTTGACCAGAGAGGGAACAAAAATGTTGAATCAAACAAGACATAGTCTGGGCCTCCTGAGCAGTAGCCTGTCCACAGACCAATAGATCATCTGCAAAAAGGAGAGAGTGAATAGCAGGGCAATTTGGTCCTAGCATGATGCCTTGCAAATGATTGGCCTGCGCAGCTTCATTAAGCATGATGGAAAGCTCATTGATAGCAAGAACAAAAAGATAAGGAGACATAGGACAACCCTGTCTGACACCTCTGCGAGACTTAAATTTGGGCGAAGGCTGTGAGGGAGTCCTGGATTAGGGGGTGTCCGGATAGCCGGACTATACCTTTGGCCGGACTCTTGGACTATGAAGATACAAGATTGAAGACTTCGTCCCGTGTCCGGAAGGGACTTTCCTTGGCGTGGAAGGCAAGCTTGGCGATACGGATATGTAGATCTCCTACCATTGTAACCGACTCTGTGTAACCCTAGCCCTCTCCGGTGTCTATATAAACCGGAGGGTTTTAGTCCGTAGGAACAACAATCATACCATAGGCTAGCTTCTAGGGTTTAGCCTCCTTGATCTCGTGGTAGATCTACTCTTGTACTACCCATATCATCAATATTAATCAAGCAGGACAGTAGGGTTTTACCTCCATCAGAGGGCCCGAACCTGGGTAAAACATCGTGTCCCCTGCCTCCTGTTACCATCCGCCTAGACGCACAGTTCGGGACCCCCTACCCGAGATCCGCCGGTTTTGACACCGACATTGGTGCTTTCATTGAGAGTTCCTCTGTGTCGTCACTTTTAGGCCCGATGGCTTCTCCGATCATTAACAGCGATGCGATCCAGGGTGAGACCTTTCTCCCCGGACAGATCTTCGTATTTGGCGGCTTTGCACTGCGGGCCAATTCGCTTGGCCATCTGGAGCAGATCGAAAGCTACGCCCCTGGCCATCAGGTCAGATTTGGAAGTTTGAGCTACACGGCCGACCTCCGCGGAGACTTGATCTTCGACGGATTCGAGCGCAGCCGAGCGCGCCGCACTGTCACGATGGGCATGATCTAGCTCTGCCGCCGAACAGTGCCCTGGAGGCCGCACCCGCATCAGCTCCGACCCTTAATTCGGAGCCAACTGCGCCAATTGAGGATGGGTGGTTGGACACCGCCTCGGGGGCTGCAATCTCTACGGCGATCGAGCCGAACACCAGCCCTATTCTCTGTGAAGCCCGTGACTCCAAGGAGCCGGACTCCTCTCCAGACTCCGAGCCCTCCGCGCCCCTACCGATCGAACCCGATTGGGCACCGATCATGGAGTTCACCGCCGCGGACATCTTTCAGCACTCGCCCTTCGGCGATATTATGAATTCACTAAAGTCTCTCTCTTTATCAGGAGAGCCCTGGCCGGATTATGGTCAGCAAGGTTGGGATGTGGATGATGAAGAAATTCAAAGCCCACCCACCACCCACTTCGTAGCCACTGTCGATGATTTAACTGACATGCTCGACTTTGACTCCGAAGACATCGACGATATGGACGCCGATGCAGGAGACGATCAAGAACCAGCGCCTATAGGGCACTGGAAAGCCACCTCGTCGTATGATATATACATGGTGGACACCCCAAAAGAAGGCAATGGCGATGGAACAGCGGAGGATGACCCCTCCAAGAAGCAGCCTAAGCGCCGGCGTCAGCGACGCCGCTCTAAATCCCGCCAAAGCAAAAATGGTGATTCTGGCACGGGAGATAATAACACCCCGGACAGTGCCGAAGACAACCACCTCCAGCAAGATTCAGCACAGGACGATGGAGAAGCCAGCCCTCATGAGAGAGCGGCAGACAGAGAGGTTGAGGACGATAATTATATGCCTCCCTCCGAAAACGAGGCAAGCCTCGATGACGACGAATTTGTCGTGCCGGAGGATCCCGTTGAACAAGAGCGTTTCAAACGCAGGCTTATGGCCACGGCGAGCAGCCTCAAGAAAAAACACCAACAGCTTAAAGCTGATCAAGATTTGCTAGCCGACAGATGGACTGAAGTCCTTGCGGCCATAGAGTATGAACTCGAACGCCCATCCAAGAGCTACCCAAAGCGCAGGTTGCTACCCCGATTAGAGGAGGAAGCACCTAAACCTACATCACCAGCGCATGATGCGGCCGACCGGCCACCCCGTGGCCGCGACAGAGAGGCCTCTCGGCCCTCCACTCCAGCCGCACCCCGGCGCCGCTCAAAAAATACCAAGGCACGGGAAAACGCGCCAGACCTGCGAGATATATTGGAGGACAAGGCAAGGCAAACAAGATCGATCTATGGATCGCGTGGGCGCCCCACGGCACGAGACGGTAATCGTCACTCCGGATACAGTAAATCCGGCCGGGCCAAACACAGTAGACAAAGCTCGTTTGAGCTGCGTCGTGATATAGCCCAATACAGAGGCGCCGCGCACCCACTATGCTTCACAGATGAAGTAATGGATCATCAAATCCCCGAGGGTTTCAAACCCGTGAACATCGAATCATACGACGGCACAACAGACCCTGCGGTATGGATCGAGGACTACCTCCTTCATATCCACATGGCCCGCGGTGATGACCTACACGCCATCAAATACCTCCCACTCAAGCTTAAAGGACCAACTCGACATTGGCTTAACAGCTTGCCAGCAGAATAAATTGGTTGTTGGGAGGACCTGGAAATGACATTCCTCGACAATTTCCAAGGCACTTATGTGCGACCACCAGACGCTGATGACCTTAGCCACATAATTTAGAAGCCAGAGGAATCGGCCAGACAATTCTGGACACGGTTCCTAACCAAGAAAAATCAAATCGTCGACTGTCCGGACGCAGAGGCCCTAGCAGCCTTCAAGCATAACATCCGGGATGAGTGGCTTTCACGGCACCTAGGACAGGAAAAGCCGAAATCTATGGCAGCCCTCACGACACTTATGACCCGCTTTTGCGCGGGAGAAGATAGGTGGCTAGCTCGGAGCAATAACATGACCAAGAGCCCTGGTAATTCGGATATCAAGGACAGCAGTGGCAGGTCGCGTCGCAACAAGCAAAAGCGCCGCATTAACGGCGACAATGCTAAGGATACGACAGTTAATGCCGGATTCAGAGGCTCTAAACCCGGTCAGCGGAAAAATCCAATCAAAAGAAATACTCCGGGCCCGTCCAGTTTGGACCGAGTACTTGACCGCTCATGCCAGATACATGGCACCCCCGAAAAACCAGCCAATCACACCAACAGGGATTGTTGGGTGTTCAAGCAGGCAGGCAAGTTAAATGCCGAAAGCAGAGACAAGGGGCTGCATAGCGATGACGAGGAGGAGCCCCGGCCGCCGAACAACAGTGGACAGAAAGGTTTTCCCCCACAAGTGCGGACGGTGAACATGATATACGCAACCCACGTCCCCAAGAGGGAGCGGAAGCGTGCGCTAAGGGACGTATACGCGATGGAGCCAGTCGCCCCAAAGTTCAACCCATGGTCTTCCTGCCCGATCACTTTTGATCGAAGGGACCACCCCACTAGCATCCGTCATGGCGGATTCGCCGCATTGGTTCTAGACCCAATTATTGACGGATTTCACCTCACTAGAGTCCTTATGGACGGCGGCAGCAGCCTGAACCTGCTTTACCAGGATACAGTGCGGAAAATGGGCATCGATCCCTCGAGGATTAAACCCACTAAAACGACCTTTAAAGGCGTCATACCAGGTGTAGAGGCCAACTGTACAGGCTCAGTTACACTTGAAGTGGTCTTCGGATCTCCGGATAATTTCCGAAGCGAGGAGTTAATCTTCGACATAGTCCCGTTCCGCAGTGGCTATCACGCACTGCTCGGGCGAACCGCATTTGCCAAGTTCAATGCGGTGCCGCACTACGCATACCTCAAGCTCAAGATGCCAGGCCCTCGAGGAGTCATCACGGTCAATGGAAACACCGAACGCTCTCTCCGAACGGAGGAGCATACGGCGGCTATCGCAGCGGAAGTACAAAGCAGCCTCTCAAGGCAATTCTCCAGTCCGGCCATTAAACGTCTGGACACCGTCAAGCGCGCCCGGAGTAACCTACAACAAGACCGCCTGGCACGTTCCGAGCAAGCGTAGCAATGCGGCCCCAACCCCAGCCCTCGCGAACTTGCGAAACCAGTGTTGCGCGTACATAACTACGCTCTGGAAATACCATGGGCACAGGGGGAGGGGCACCATCACGGCACGCCCGAAACGCGGCTTAAACCGCACTAGGGGCTGCCGATTTCTTAATTTTCTCTTATTTTCAGGACTCCATTCTTCGGAAGGCTTGTCCGGCAGTACAATTGCCGCACAAACGATACAACCAGGGAAGCAGAAAGCTACGCCGCACTATGGAACTCTAAGGTGGTCTCTATAACGAGCAGTATACCTGTTTCACATAACATTCCGCAGCTCGCCCCTGGAAAGGACATGTTAAATAGTCCCATCTTTTGCCTATTGCACTATTTGTATCGTTCTGCTTTGATCGGAGCTTTTTTAAATAAACAATTCATAGCTTCCGTCTATTATTGCATTGCTTTTTTTACGAATATATGTTCATTAATGACATGTTGCACCCGTACACTTTGGTACGGCCAATAAGCTAGGGGCTTAAGTACCCCACAACACGGTGTGTGAAGTCCGAACACTTTCACAAGTGCGGCACCCCGAACTTATAGCATTATATGCATCGGCTCTGAATCATGTCTTGGGTCAATAGTTGGGTTTGCCCGGCTCCTATGTTTTGGTACCTTATGTTCCGTCATATCGGCTAAGGTAGCACTAGGAGAACTACTGCGATTGTGCCCCAGTTGAGCTGGGCTAAGCACCTCAGTAGAGAAAGCTAAAACTGACCGTCATGATGAGGCGAGAGCTGGTCGCTGTTCGAGAGGTTTTCGAGTCCCTAAAGACTTATGCCGCTTAGAGCGAGGAGTCGGCTTTGTCCGGCCTAGGCGTGGATAGCGCCCCGAACTCGGTCTTCCGAACACTAGGGGCTTTGCCGAAATTTAAAATTATAGAATTCTATGGCTAAGTGAGAGTGTTCAAGCATTATAGTCCGATTGCCTTGTTCGTTGTGTTGAGTGACTCCCTCGAAGGACCCAAGAATGGGAAAAAGAGCGCTCATGTTTATCCCGAACACCCCAGCACTCGTGGCATGGGGGCAGAAGCCGACGACTCGCCATCTCTCAAATTTGATAAACGGCCACACAGAAGGTAATATTTTAAATTCAAAAGTGTTGCTTAGCGCATATGAACAAGTTTTCATCGTACAGGATCACAAATGCGAGTTTACTCAAAATTACATCTTTGGAGCATTCATCCGCTATAAGGCGGGCACCCTTCAGGACGCCCTCATAATACGCTTTTGGGACGCGATGCTCCTTGCCCGGCGGCGGCCCGTCCTTCACCAGCTTCTCCGCATCCATCTTGCCCCAGTGCACTTTAGCACGAGCAAGCGCCCTACGGGCACCTTTGATGCAGACGGAGCGCTTGATTACTTCAAGCCGTGGACAGGCATCCACCAGCCGCCTCACCAGCCCGAAGTAGCTACCAGGCAGAGCCTCTCCAGGCCAAAGCCGAACTATGAGGCCCTTTATGGCCTGTTCGGCCACCTTGTGGAGCTTGACCATTTGCTTTAGCTGGTCGCTCAAAGGCACCAGGTGTCCGGCCTCAGCATACTGAGACCAGAACACCTTCTCCGTCGAGCTCCCCTCCTCGGATCGGTAGTAGGCGGCGGCATCAGACGCACTGCGGGGCAGATCTGCGAATGCTCCTGGAGAGCTCCGGACTCGGGTAAGTAACAAGTAATTCACTTTCACGTGCTTGCTTTGCATAATGAATGCCTTACCCGCCGCTATCTTCTTCATCGCTTCAATTTCTTGGAGGGCTTTTTGGGCTTTGCCCTTGGCAGACTTCGCGCTTTCGAGGGCTGCCGCAAGCTCGGACGCTTGCGTCTTTGAGTCAAGCTCCAAACTCTCGTGTTTTTTCACGAGAGCCTGGAGCTCTTTCTGCACCTCCTCCGCCCGCGCCTCGTGCTTCCCTCTCTCTGTGCGCTCCGCGGCCACTCTGTTTTCGGCCTCGGACATCGCTTTCTTAAGGGTTGCCACCTCGGTCGTGGCCCCAATAATAGCACATTGATCTTGTCATTTTTTGCAACCACATCTTCTCTATATACTTGCGCAAGGTATTACTTACCTTCCTTCTCCTCGAGTTGCCTCTTGGCATGGCCGAGCTCGTTCTCGGACCGCGCGAGGTTTTGCTTCAGCGTATCCACCTCCGCAGTCAGTGCGGCGGAGGCTAGCAGCGAAGCCTGCATACGCATATTGACTTGATTATGTTAGACTCCTGCGAATGTTATTAGATCCTCTATTCGGCTTTTCTTTCCGAACGCCGAACAGAACATCAGGGGCTACTGTCTATGCGGTAATATTTTTACATATTCTTTACTTACCTCAAAGCCTGTTAGAAGGCTGGCACAGGCTTCAGTCAGTCCGCTCTTGGCGGACTAAACCTTCTGGATCACCGCACTCATAATAGTGCGGTGCTCCTCGTCGATGGAGGCGCCGTTAAGCACCTCCAGCAAATTGTCCGGTGCCTCTGGTTGGACGGAGGTCGCCGGCTCGGTAGGCTTGCTCCTCTTGGAAGAAGGCTGCCTACCAGAGTCCGGAACCGTTGAAGGTTCCGGCGCGGTGTCCAGCTCAAGGCCGGACTTGGAGCCCTTGGGGGTTCTATCCCCTTTACGCCTGGAGTCCGGGAGGTCACCTTGCGGCGCCCCCAGGACCACCTCCTCTTGGCTTGGAACCTGTTGGGACGCCACCTCGGCGTCGTCCGTAGGGTGGGGGGAGGTAGTCGTCGGAAGCGAATTCACATCCGACGAATCCAAGGAACCGCTCGACGACGCGTCGAGCCGGTCTTTGGGTGGACTGCATAAACATGTTCGACGTAAGGAAAAGCTGTGCAGTGGACGAATACTATGAATCACTCTGGTATCCAGATACTTACGATTTTGCTAGGGGCTTGGCCCTGAGTGGCCACTCCTCTTCGCCGTCATCGGCGTTGGTGGAGTAGTCCGGAGGAAGGGTTTTTACCTTCTTGGACCCTTCGGCCTCCCCAGTTGGGGCGGCCTTCCTTTTCTTCCCTTCCCCCGCTGGAGGGGGAGAGGTCTCTTCTTCCTCCTCCTCATCTTCACGGGAGGAGTGCGTCTTGGAGTCGTATGATGATGAAACCGACACCTCCGGGCGCCGGGCACTCTTTCGAGTCCCCGTGGCCTTCTTCTTGGCCTTCTTCTCCGGCACCACATAGGGTGCCAGAACCAGCAGCTTCGCCAAGCGAGCGTCCGCTGGGTCTTCGGGCAAAGGAGCCAGACAGTTGATCTGTCCGGACGTCTCCTGCCAATCCTGTCAAAGGTAGGGGAGCTTAGATCCCGCATGGAGTCAAACTATGAAAAACTAATACCCTGTAAAAGGTAAAAACGGCTTACCGCACTAGCGTGACGCTGCGTGCTGAATTCGCGATCCTCGGTAGCGGATGCGGGGGCCTCGGCGCCCTTGAAAAGCACCTTCCAGGCATCTTCGTACGTCGTGTCGAAGAGCCTGCTTAGAGTTCGGTGCTACGCTGGGTCGAACTCCCACAGGTTGAAAGCCCGTTGTTGGCACGGGAGGATCCGGCGGATGAGCATAACCTGGACTACGTTGACAAGTTTGAGCTTCTTGTCCACCAGGGTTTGGACGCATGTTTGGAGTCCGGTCAGCTCTCCTTTTTTACCCCACGACAGGCCCGTCTCTTTCCAGGAGGTGAGTCGCGTAGGGGGTCTGGATCGGAACTCGGGGGCTGCGACCCATTCAGGGTCGCGCAGCTCGGTGATGTAAAACCACCCCGATTGCCACCCCTTTAGGGTCTCCACGAAGGAGCCCTCGAGCCATAGGACGTTGGGCATCTTGCCCACCATGGCACCTCCACACTCCGCCTGGGTGCTGCGCACCACCTTCGGCTTGACATTGAAAGTCTTGAGCCATAGGCCGAAATGGGGGTGGATGCAGAAGAAAGCCTCGTACACGACGATAAACGCCGAGATGTTGAGGACAAAGTTCAGGGCCAGATCATGGAAATCCAGGCCATAGTAGAACATGAGCCCCCAGACAAATGGGTGGAGAGGGAAGCCCAGTCCGCGGAGGAAATGGGGGAGGAACACCACCCTCTCATGGGGCCTAGGGGTGGGGATGAGCTGCCCCTCTTCGGGAAGCCGGTGCACAATGTCGTTAGAAAAGTATCCGGCCTGCCTCAGTCTTTCAATGTGTCCCTCTGTGATGGAGGAGACCATCCACTTGCCTCCCGCTCCGGACATGGCTGGAGAAGGTTGAGGTGGGGTGTGCGGACTTGGGCGCTGGAGCTCGAGTGCGCGGAAATGGATAGGCAAAGGAGGAAGAAGGCGTGGATGAAAAGGTGGATCCTTATCCCCTTATATGGGTGGACGCGACTATGCGTCCCCACCAGCCTGGTAAAACTCGCTTATCTCCCAAGCGCCGTAATCAATGGCGCGGTTGGGTTACCCACGCCCGTATTGATGAGAATCCCGGAATAAGGGGACACGATCTCTGCTTTAACAAGACGTGCCAAGGAAACCGCCTCGCTAAATGCGCTGAGGTGGGACAGTAAAACGATTCGAATAAAGACTTGGCCGTGGTGTGATGTCACGCTACGGAATACGTCAGCACATTAGATTTGTGTAAATATTATTCTCTCTATGGCAATATGTGGAAACTTATTTTGCAGAGCCGGACACTACCTTTGTGTTCAAAATATTCTATGAAGTACTTGGAGGAGGAACCCGCCTTGCAATGCCGAAGACAATCTGCGTGCCGGACTCGTCGTCATTGAAGCCTGGTTCAGGGGCTACTGAGGGAGTCCTGGATTAGGGGGTGTCCGGATAGCCGGACTATACCTTTGGCCGGACTCCTGGACTATGAAGATACAAGATTTAAGACTTCGTCCCATGTCCGGAAGGGACTTTCCTTGGCGTGGAAGGCAAGCTTGGCGATACGGATATGTAGATCTCCTACCATTGGTAACCGACTCTGTGTAACCCTAGCCCTCCCGGTGTCTATATAAACCGAAGGGTTTTAGTCCGTAGGACAACAACATCACAACAATCATACCATAGGCTAGCTTCTAGGGTTTAGCCTCTCTGATCTCGTGGTAGATCTACTCTTGTACTACCCATATCATCAATATTAATCAAGCAGGACGTAGGGTTTTACCTACATCAAGAGGGCCCGAACCTGGGTAAAACATCGTGTCCCCTGCCTCCTGTTACCATCCGCCTAGACGCATAGTTTGGGACCCCCTACTCGAGATCCACCGGTTTTGACACCGACAAAAAGGATGATAGAAAGAAAGAGAAGTTGAAAACACAAGGTGAAGCCTTGCAATGATTTAGATGGAGCTTTGTGACGATATAATTGAGAGAGCTTGGAACTCCGGGAAAAATATATGAAGCACTTGAACCGAGAATTTACTCATCGTGAACAAACTCTGGAAGAATGAATCAATCACTTGGATGAAGCAAGAATAAGAATTATGTTATGCGTATCCTTCACCAATTTAAATTGATGACAAGCAAGCGGATTTGACATACTACTTATTCTCGTTGAAAGGATTAAGAGAGATATAGCATAAACTCAATGGACCACGGTAGGATTGAAAAACGAATGAAGTGAAGGGATGAATCACCGGTAAGAATTAGAGAACGAATGAAGATACTTGAGGGAATTTAGATACAAGAGAATGTAGAGATCATGGACTGATTAGAGGATATTTGAACGATGCACCGGTATGATTTCAAGAATGAGAACTGAAAGCTGGAATGAATAATTCTGAGAAGATGGGCTCCGGAGAATCAAACTGAAAAGACTCCTGAATTGCTCCGGATGGGTGAAAAGAATATCTCACAATCGAAAATCATTGTGAGGATGGCATCAAGCTAGAATCACAAATCTTTGAAAGAATGGATAAGATTTGGAGGAAAACTCTTCTTCGGTCTTCCAATATGAGAATGATGACGAGAAACACCACCATGCATTTGTTGAGACACTCCGGAATGAAAATTAGAAAGGTTGAACCAACGATGAAAAAAATTTGAAGATCTTGGAGAAAGACATTTGATGATGATAACTCATTCTTACGTCAAACATGGAAAAGAATTTGAGACTAACTCCGGGAAAATTAGAACAATCAGGTAAGATCCTAGGAAAAGACCTGTGGGTTAGGGCCCACTCAAAAGAAACACTTGTCGGTGTCAAAACCGGCGGATCTCGGGTAGGGGGTCCCGAACTGTGCGTCTAGGTGGATGGTAACAGGAGGCAGGGGACACGATGTTTTACCCAGGTTCGGGCCCTCTTGATGGAGGTAAAACCCTACGTCCTGCTTGATTAATATTGATGATATGGGTAGTACAAGAGTAGATCTACCACGAGATCAGAGAGGCTAAACCCTAGAAGCTAGCCTATGGTATGATTGTGTTCTTCCTACGGACTAAAACCCTCCGGTTTATATAGACACCGGAGAGGGCTAGGGTTACACAGAGTCGGTTACAATGGTAGGAGATCTACATATCCGTATCGCCAAGCTTGCCTTCCACGCCAAGGAAAGTCCCTTCCGGACACGGGACGAAGTCTTCAATCTTGTATCTTCATAGTCCAGGAGTCCAGCCGAAGGTATAGTCCGGCTATCCGGACACCCCCTAATCCAGGACTCCCTCAGTAGCCCCTGAACCAGGCTTCAATGACAACGAGTCCGGCGCGCAGATTGTCTTCGGCATTGCAAGGCGGGTTCCTCCTCCAAGTACTTCATAGAAGATTTTGAACACAAAGGTAGTGTCCGGCTCTGCAAAATAAGTTTCCACATATTGCCATAGAGAGAATAATATTTACACAAATCTAATCTGCTGACGTATTCGTAGCGTGACATCACACCACGGCCAAGTCTTTATTCGAATCGTTTTACTGTCCCACCTCAGCGCGTTTAGCGAGGCGGTTTCCTTGGCACGTCTTGTCAAAGCAGAGATCGTGTCCCCTTATTCCGGGATTCTCATCAATACGGGCGTGGGTAACCCAGTCGTACCCGTTGGTATGTTTTCTCGATCAAAGGCGAGTCCCAAACGGTCACGGGGAGGGCCCTTGGTATTCAACCTCTTATAAAGAGACCAAGGCCTTACTCCTTTCTTTCAATCTCAAACGAGTTCGCCCTTCGCCTCGAGTTCCAACACCCAAGGCTCCAGATTTCAGGCGCTTCGGACCTTCGACAATGTCCGGTTCCGACCTTCGAGGCCGATGGATGCCCTCCTCCGTCACGGAGGAGGACGTGCTGAAGTTGAGAGAGGCCAGGTTCTTGACCGGCGAAATCTCGCATAGGCTGCCTGCTCAAGGGCAGGTCATTCCCACTCCCAAGCCTGGTGAGAGTGTGGTGTTCATGTCTCACTTCCTTCGGGGGCTAGGCTTCCCGACGGATCCCTTCGTGAGGGGGCTCATGTTTTATTATGGGCTGGAATTTCACGACTTAGCTCCGGAGTCCATCCTCCATATTTCCTCATTCATCGTCGTGTGTGAAGCCTTCCTCCGTATTACTCCTCACTTCGGACTATGGCTCAAGACCTTCAAAGTAGAGCCGAAGATGATCGAGGGACGGCACGCGGAGTGCGGAGGTGCTTTTATAAGCAAGAATGCTGGTGCTCCATGGCCCGAGGGCTCTTTTCAAGGGGAGTCCAGCTTATGGCAACGAGAGTGGTTTTATATCACAGCTCCCAGGAGCACCAAGTGGGTGGCGCTGCCTGCTTTCCGCTCGGGTCCCCCGCCACGACTGGCGTCATGGGTCAATAAGGGGCTGGACTGGGGGTCGGCAAAGGACGTGCCCCTGTTGCAGGGCCGCATCCGAGATCTCCTAGAAAGAGACATCAGTCTGGTCGTGGTGACGCAGGTTATGTTAATTCGCCGAGTTCTGCCCTGCAAACGTCGCCCCCTCCGCCTGTGGGAGTTCAACCCGGAGGGACCACGAGTTCTCCAACATTTTCTTGGCATGACGCCCGTGGAGATGTACAAATTGTTCTTCGGACCACAAGTAGTGTGTCCGGATTCTACGGAGGACGCAGGTCTGAGCTGCAATCGTCCGGATACTCAAGTAAGTAGCCTTGTGCCCGGACTCGCTATCCGTATATTTATCATAAAATTGCCCCTAAAAGAGCTGTCCTTTAAACAGGAGTGGATAGCGAAAGCAAAGCTAATCAGGTGTCCGGCCCCCCTCCCCGAGACCACGCCGGATCCCGTGCTAGTCAGGATGTTGGAGGTTGTGCCTTCGGAGGAAAGCGAGGGAGGGGACAAGGAAGCTACAGCCTCCTCGAAGAAGGTTGTCCGGAAGGGAGAATCGAAAATTCCTCTCCTCAGGGGAAGAAGAGGACCGCCTCTGACGACCCGGAGACCATGGCCTCAAAGCGGGGGAAGAAATCTTCGTCAGAGGGTCCTGCGCCGGGGGATACTTCGGCCGAATTATGCCCTCAAGGGGATCAGCCCTCCACCGAGCCGTAAGTAGAGAGGAGTTTTTCTTTTTAAGAAATGAGAGAAATCCTTGCGTTATATCTGAGAAGAGTAATCGAAAATTTACCTTGTAGCTCGGACCTTAGCCCTTCTCAGCAGAGCTCGTCTTCGGGGGATCTTCTTCCGGAGATGATGGAGAGCGGAACGCCTCCCCCTGCCGTACCGCCTTGCGAGGCGGGCGACCCTGAGGTATCGTCGCGGAGGGTTTCTCCGAATCCGGCAGGGCTGGAAGGTAGTCATATGGCCCCCCAAAGCCCTCCGCGTCCGGCCTTCGAAAGGGGCCATCGGACGAGTCCGGCGCCGTCTGGTGCGCGGTCGGAGGGCTGAAGGATCTGCTAGGGCGAGCATCTATCTCAGAGGAGCACCGTGCATTGATGGGTACGGTGATTGAGAGGATTTCATCCGCGGAGAGCGGATTGCACGAGGCCGTCAGGAGTTTACTGACAGGTTTTGAGGTACGCGAAATAATGTACCCTTTTTGGACAGTTGCGCATAAATAAGATGCGCCCTGTGTAGATAGTAGCCCCTGAGACTCTGTGCGTTGTCAAAAGTGACGGCGCGCAGAGGATCATAATCCCAGGTCTAATATGCCGCCTTCATACGTAGGTGGCGAAGTGTCCGGTGGCCAGCCGGGCTGATGAATTTGCCGAGCTATGGCAACCTTGCCGT
>NW_024114003.1:0-11915 GCF_003073215.2 Triticum urartu
AATTACATTGTTGCTAAGTTTATACCACCTAGTTTCACATACCAGCAAAATAAAAAGTTCTTCTATGATTTGAGGCATTACTTTTGGGATGACCCACGAATTTATAAAGGAGTAGATGGTGTTATTAGACGTTGTGTACCTGAGCATGAACAGGAACAGATCCTACGCAAGTGTCACTCTGAAGCTTATGGAGGACACCATGCTGGAGATAGAACTGCACATAAGGTATTGCAATCTGGTTTTTATTGGCCTACTCTCTTCAAGGATGCCCGTAAGTTTGTCTTATCTTGTGATGAATGTCAAAGAATTGGTAATATTAGTAGACGTCAAGAAATTCCTATGAACTATTCACTCGTAATTGAACCATTTGATGTTTGGGGCTTTGACTATATGGGACCCTTTCCTTCCTTTAATGGATATACACATATTTTAGTTGTTGTTGATTACGTTACTAAGTGGGTAGAAGCTATTCCAACTAGTAGTGCTGATCATAACACTTCTATTAAAATGCTCAAAGAAGTTATTTTTCCAAGATTTGGAGTCCCTAGATATTTAATGACTAACGGTTGTTCACATTTTATTCATGGTGCTTTCCGTACTTGCTAAATATGATGTTAAATCATAGAATTACATCTCCTTATCATCCTCAGTCTAGTGGTCAAGTAGAATTGAGTAATAGAGAGCTCAAATTAATTTTGCAAAATACTGTTAATAGATCTAGAAAAAATTGGTCCAAGAAACTTGATGATGCATTATGGGCCTATAGAACTGCATATAAAAATCCTATGGGTATGTCTCCGTAAAAAGCATGTCACTTACCTCTCGAACTAGAACACAAGGCATATTGGGCTATTAAAGAACTCAATTATGATTTCAAACTTGCCGGTGAGAAGAGGTTATTTGACATTAGCTCACTTGATGAATGGAGAACCCAAGCCTATGAAAATGCCAAGCTGTTTAAAGAAAAAGTTAAAAGATGGCATGACAAAAGAATACAAAAGCTTGAGTTTAATGTAGGTGATTATGTATTGCTATACAACTCTCGTTTAAGATTTTTTGCAGGAAAACTTCTCTCTAAATGGGAAGGTCCTTACATTATCGAGGAGGTCTATCGTTCCGGTGCCATAAAAATCAACAACTTCGAAGGCACAAATCCGAAGGTGGTGAACGGTCAAAGAATCAAACATTATATCTCAAGTAATTCCATAAATGTTCAAACCAATGTTATTGAAACCGTGACCCCGGAGGAATACATAAGGGACACTTTCCGGAATGTTTCAGACTCCGAAAAGGAATAGGTATGTTGTACGGTAAGTAAACCGACTCCAAAACAGTTTTTAAGGCAATATTTCTCCGTTTTGGAATATTTAGAAAAATAGAAAAATAAGTAGTCCGGGAAGGACACGAGGACTCCATGAGGGTGGAGGGCGCGCCCTACCCCCCTGGGCGCGCCCCCTACCTCGTGGGCACCTCGTGCGCTCTCCGGACTCCGTTTTCTTACACGTTACGTATTTTGGTCGGTAAAAATTCATTATATAATCTCCTGGAGGTTTTGACTCCCGTATCACGCAAAAATCTCCTGCCTTTGTGTCGAGCTGTTTTCTGTCAGGGTTGTCAAGGCCAGGCACTATGTCGTCTCCCTCCTCCTCCAACCATGAGGGCAACGATGCTTGGCTAATGAAGATAGAGCTGAAGAGAGAAGAACCCATGGAGATCAATAAGGATGAAGGGATCAATAAGGCCATGGAGGACCAAGTGCTGGCAACAGAAGACAGCCTTCAACTTGATCACAATCTTCTTACCCCAACAGAGATCGAAGTTTTCAAGATGAATGAGTTAGCTCATATATAAAATAAGGATCTCACACATGAAAATATTTTGTTCAAGGAGCATATCATCGCAATCAAGGGCATTATCCGCAAGTTAGAAGACCTCCTATGCTCGATGTGCGACTATCCATCATCAACAACTCCACCTTCTTCACCAACAAAGGAGACATAATCACATGGGTATGGGCACTCCCCTTGGCAAACTGCCAAGCTTGGGGGAGTGCCCCTGTATTGTATCACCATCACTTTTACCTTTACCGTTTTTCTTAGTTTGATCCTTTTGGTAATATCTTGATCTAGTAGAATAAAAGTTCTTAGTATGATCTAGTCGTGAGTCTTGCTTTATAATTCACTACTAGGAAAAGGGCTATAGATGGAAATGACACAAATGGCGCACCAGACATGTGGTGCGCCATTAGTATATACTAATGGCGCACCATGTGTTGGTGCGCCATTAGTGTCCAAATACTAATGGTGCACCACATTCACGGTGCGCCATTAGTAACATTTTTTTTCATTTTTTTTCAAAACTAGTAATGGCGCACCACATCCACGGTGCGCCACTAGTAAATTATTTTCAAAAAAATTCCAAATTCTTTTTATTTATTTTTTTCAAAACTAGTAATCGCGCACCAGCGCCATTACTAGTTTTAACTAGTAATGGCGCACTGTCCACTGGTGCGCCATTACTAGTTTTAACTAGTAATGGCGCACTGTCCACTGGTGCGCCATTACTAAGTTTTTTTATAAAAAAATCAGAATTTGTTTTATTGTTTTTTCAAAACTAGTAATGGCGCACCGTGGGTGTGGTGCGCCCCATGGTGCGCCATTACTAACTTGGCCCAAAACGTACCGAATGCACCCCCCCTGTGGACCGCCTTTTCAGTTTTAAAAAAATAAAAGAAAATAATGGAAATGTCAAAAAAATAAAAGAAAATAAGTTTTCCTATGTGATATGTGGTCTAGTTGTTGGGAAAATTTACAAATATGAATTTCGACTTTATTTGCAAAGTCTCTCTGGAATTTGTAAAATGGGCATAACTTTTTGCATACGAACTCGGATTAAAAAGTTTTTATATGAAAAATCATCTACTCGAAAAGTTACATCCAAAAATCCCCAAAAATCGAACAGAAAAAAAGTTATGGGGCTTTTAAGATCCGGAGGGAAAAAATTCAAAAAATTTCAAACTTACTAGTGGCGCACCGTATGCTAGGTGCGCCACTAGTAACAGAAAAAAATTGGTTTCGAAAAAAAAATTGAATTATTTTTCAAATTGATACGTAATATGATCCGGGAAGTTTGAAATATTTTTTCAAAATTTCATCATACTCATGAACATGAACAAAGTCCTAGACATCAGCAAGGTTTAATAGGATTGATATGATAGATATATCAACAAGTTCTGTGAAGTGAGGTGGTGCTGGGGTTGGATAGAACTATGAAGTTAAGCGTGCTTGGGCTGGAGTAGTGTGAGGATGGGTGACCTTCCAGGAAGTTTGACCACAGAGTGATTTGACCTAAGATTAAGCATATTGACTCGAGATTAAGCCATAGTGACCTGAGATTAAGAAAAAAAAAAAAATTGAAAAAAAAATAAAAATTGAAAAAAAATTATTACTAATGGCGCACTTCTATGTGGTGCGCCATTACTAAGTCAGATAGTAATGGCGCACCTCTAGGCATACTAATGGCGCACCGGTAAGAAATAAAAATTGGCAATATAAAGTTGTCATCGGTGCAAAGCAATAAAAATTGCTCTCTGAATATGTGTGACTTATTAGTGTGGGAGAAAATAAACTTTATATGATCGTGTGATATGGAAGAAATAAAAGCGACAGATTGCATAATAAAGGTTCATATCACAAGTGGCAATATAAAGTGACATTCTTTCACATTAAGATTTTGTGCATCCAACCATAAAAGCGCATGACAACCTCTGCTTCCCTCTGCGAAGGGCTTATCTTTTACGTTTATCTCCTACATTGCATAAGAGTCATGGTGATCTTCACCCTTCCTTTTTATATTTTATCTTTTGGCAAGCACAGTATGTTGGAAAGATCCTGGTATATATGGCTAATTGGATGTGAGTTTTCATGAACTATTAACGTTGACATTACCCTTGAGGTAAAACGTTGGGAGGCAAAACTATAAGCCCCTATCATTCTCTGTGTTCGATTAAAACTCCATACCCATAAGTATCGCGTGAGTGTCAGCAATTGTGAAAGACTATAAGATAGTTGAGTACGTGGACTTGCTGAAAAGCTCTTATATATTGACTCTTTCCTATGTTATGATAAATTGCAATTGCTCCAATGACTGAGATTATAGTTTGTTAGTTTTCAATGAAGTTTGCGATTCATACTTGAAATTGTGATTGAACTATTACTCTAGCATAAGAAATCATATGATAAGAATTATATAAGTTGCTGTTCTAAGAATGCTCATGATGCCCTCATGTCCGTATTTTATTTTTATCGACACCTCTATCTCTAAACATGTGGACATATTTTTCGATTTCGGCTTTTCGCTTGAGGACAAGCGAGGTCTAAGCTTGGGGGAGTTGATACGTCCATTTTGCATCATGCTTTTATATCGATATTTATTGCATTATGGGCTGTTATTACACATTATGTCACAATACTTATGCCTATTCTCTCTTATTTTACAAGGTTTACATAAAGAGGGAGAATGCCGGCAGCTGGGATTCTGGGCTGGAAAAGGAGCAAATATTAGAGACCTATTCTGCACAGCTCCAAAAGTCCTGAAACTTCACGGAAGATGTTTTCAGAATATATAAAAAATACTTAGTGGAAGAAATTCACCAGGGGGGCACACCCTGCCCACGAGGGTGGGGGCGCGCCCTACCCCCTGGGCGCGCCCCCCTACCTCGTGGGCCCCCTGGTGGCCCTTCGGTGGCCATCTTCTGCTATATGAAGTCTTTCGATGGAAAAAAATAACAAGCCATCTTCTCAGACGAAACTCCGCCGCCATGAGGCGAAACCTTGGCGGAACCAATCTAGGGTTCTGGCGGAGCTGTTCTGCCGGGGAAACTTCCCTCCCGGAGGGGCAAATCATCACCATCGTCATCACCAATGCTCCTCTCATCGGGAGAGGGCAATCTCCATCAACATCTTCATTAGCACCATCTCCTCTCAAAACCCTAGTTCATCTCTTGTATCCAATTCTTGTCTCCAAGTCCGGGATTGGTGCTAGTAGGTTGCTAGTAGTGTTCATTACTCCTTGTAGTTGATGCTAGTTGGTTTAATTGGTGGAAGATCATATGTTTAGGTCCTATATGCATATTAATACCACTCTAATTATGAACATGTTTATGCTTTGTGAGTAGTTACTTTTGTTCCTGAGGACATGGGAGTCCTTGCTATTAGTAGTCATGTGAATTTGGTATTCGTTCGATATTTTGATGAGATGTATGTTGTCTCTCCTCTAGTGGTGTTATGTGAACGTCGACTACATGACACTTCACCATTGTTTGGGCCTAGAGGAAGGCATTGGGGAGTAATAAGTAGATGATGGGTTGCTAGAGTGACAGAAGCTTAAACCCTAGTTTATGCATTGCTTCGTAAGGGGCTGATTTGGATCCATATGTTTCATGCTATGGTTAGGTTTACCTTAATACTTTTGTTGTAGTTGCGGATGCTTGCAATAGAGGTTAATCATAAGTGGGATGCTTGTCCAAGTAAGGGCAGTACCCAAGCACCGGTCCATCCACATACCAAACTATCAAAGTACCGAACGCGAATCATATGAGCATGATGAAAACTAGCTTGACGATATTCCCATGTGTCCTCGGGAGCACTTTTCTCTATAGAAGAGTTTGTCCAAGCTTGTCCTTTGCTACAAAAAGGATTGGGCCACCGTGCTGCACTTTATTTACTTTTGATACTTGTTGCTCATTACAAATTATCCTATCACAAAACTATTTATTACCACTTATTTCAGTACTTGCAGAGAATACCTTGCTGGAAACCGCTTATCATTTCCTTCTGCTCCTCGTTGGGTTCGACACTCTTACTTATCGAAAGGACTATGATAGATCCCCTATACTTGTCGGTCATCATGCAGATAACCCGTTGAACGCCGGTATATAGCTGCTCTATAAAGGTATAGGCAGCTTTCAGACTTTGACGCATGTCGGAGCCTAGATGAGCAACATGACTCCCTGCAGTAACAAGATTGGTAAACCGGCCGTCTATGTGATAATACATGTTTACGATTTGTGATGATGATTACTCAGCAAATACAACAGTAGTCAGGGAAGTTATCTGTCGCTTTAAGCCAGTTAATTCTTCCACGACCGGATTAAGGGCCGCTTCAGCGTCTTCAGACCTTTTCAGCAAAGTGGTTTTTTCTGTATCCCAACCGGCTCGTTCACTTTTAAAGCTCTCCTTCAGCTTTGCCATGGCTGCTAAAGCGTTGGTCAGTTCCTCTTTTGCCTTGAAAGTCTCGGCTTGTTGGGTTTTGATGTTCTCTTGAAGGTCGGCAACTTGGGTTTCCGTTTTGCTAAGCTCAGCCTGCAAGAGGTATGAAAATTGTGAGTTGGCAGTATACATTTGAAGTTCCAAGCACATGACAAGTCAGGCACTTGGCACTTGGGGGCTAATGGCTATTGCATTTTTCTAAGATTATTGCAAAAGTCCCAAGCACATGACAAGTCATATACTTAACACTTGGGGGATAATGCATATTTGCTCAAGTTAAAAACTATGGATTTTGCTACCATCATGCAGCTTGGTGGTTCATCAGTTTACACAGATTTGTACATGAATGTTGAGTTATATAGTAACAAGACCCAGTTCATCTTGAAAAGATAAACCGGCCCTTAGGGGCTACACAGGGAAAGTTGAAGTATTTTCTTACAAAGTCCCGGTTCATATCAGGATTATGAACCGGCCCTTGGGAACTACTAGAGTTGGTGGTGCTAAATTGGTTATGAGGGAAGAATTGTTATGCAGAAATCAGCAGTGTTTACCTCATATCGCTCTTTCATCATATTCAATAACCCGGCTACATAATCATGGCTAGTGTATAGCCGGTTTAGAAACCCAGAATGGATGTCTTGGGCGCTGAGATGGGCATAACCTTCTAGATCCGCCTTTCATTTGCCCTTATCTATAGCAGCAAATTCTTCCTTGGCACCATGTTTTGCAAGAACAGTGGGGTTGCCTGGGGCTATATAGCTGACACCAGTAACAACTACGTCGTCTGTTTTGTCATCAGCAGCTTTGGTTGGGCTTGGCGGTTTATCGTCATGAGTCGGCGGGTCAATTTCTACTTGTTCAATAAAGGTGTCCTGATATTGTGCTGGCGGATCATCAAGGACAACATCAGTGTTTGGCTCAGATGGTTCTGGAGTTTTTTCTGGGTCAGCTGCTATGTCATCATCAGCCGCTTTATTCAGCTTGGCCTTTTTGCTGGGTCTGGCTTTGGCTCTGGAATAAATGGAAATAAAGGTTAGTATATTAAACAGGTGCAAGGGATAAAGAGTTAAGTTTAGTATGTTTACCCAGGAATAGTTTTAAGGGGCGGAAGTTGTGTCCCTATTGATTCGCCAGAGGATGAATGGGAAGTTCCCTGATAGTTTGAGTCAAATGGATTAAGAGGTTGCCGAAAATAACCAGCCTTGGTATAAGATGTGTCAGGAATAGATGAAACCTCTGGTCGGCGTTTACGAACCGACGTGTTCGGTAAACCGGGTGAAGTAACCACCTGGCCACTATGCCGGGTTGTGCGGCGAGCTTCATGCTGCTGTTTCTTCAAAAGAAAGTTTGGATCCAGATAAGCTAGAGGGTGTGAAAATTTTACTTTCTGATTTTCTTGACGGGTGTTCTGTGTTGGCAGAGGATCTGAACCGGAGGAAAGAATAAATTACCTCTACATCATCAGCCCGGCTAGCTTCAGCGTCATCATGATAATGGCCATTGTCAATGAGGTGTATGAAAAATGAACTAAGAGAATCAAGTACTACCTCTGATTCCAGGTTTTCAAGATCCTCGTCGATGTTCAGCTCGGTGGACTCAGCTGCTCTCTTCCTGGAAGGCTTTTTGATGACCTTTGTCTTGGGTCGAGGGGTCTTGGCCGGTTTATCCTGGGCCTTCTTCTTCCCAAATGGGTCGTCACCCTGTTAAAATGTAACATCCCAAATTTTCAATTTGGAATGTTTTACAAATATTAGTTAAGCATCTATGCATTTTGTTTGAATTGTGTGGCATTTGGATTTTTTCCAGAGGCATTTGAGTTGTTGTTTGAGTTGGATTCAACTTGGCAATTGAAAGTTATCCCTCACAAATACTTGAGAAAAAGTATGAGAGGAGCTAACATGACACTCCAAAAATGTCAGAAGAAAATATTGCCACAAGGTTTGAATTCAAATTTGAATTTTATTTGGAGTTTGCAGAAAATATTTTTTTAGTTTCTGTTTTGCCTCTGGAAAAATGTCCACGTTGTAGGATTAATTCCCCTGAGAATTTTGATATATATATATATATATGTCTTATATAAAAAATTATTATAGTTTTCTCTTAGTTAGTTTTCTCTCTGCCACTGGTCGCCCGACCGCACCCTTCCCTCTCTCTCTCACTGACCGCGGGGTCCCGCCCTCATCTCTTTCCCCTCGCCCATGCTATGCCGCGCCAGAGCGTGTTCGGTGCCGCCGCTGCGTCCGGATTCCACGGGATCAAGATCCCGAGTCGCCCCCTGCTCCAAGTTGATGTCCTATAAATTCCTACGCCCTTCCTCTTCCGAACCCCCCATAAACCCTTCCCCAACTCCCACCATAGCTCGCGACCTCGTCGTTCCGATCTCGCTGCTGCCGCCGCAGTCTGCCATCTGTTCCAACTCCGGTGAGGATCCCCCTGCCCTCAAACCTTGTCAGCCGAAACCCCTCAACCGCACGCACCTCCCTGACATCTTCTCTCCGTCCAGGGATCGCCAGAGCCGCCACCTTGAGCATCACCGCCCGTCGCCGGAGTTGCAGAGCACCAGGAGCCCCGCCGAGCTTGTCCCACTCGTCTCCGTCGTCCCCGACCGCAGCAACCGCCACCCTCGACCTCGCCTCGCTCCACCGCATCACCTCGACCTCGCCGCCGCCGCCCCGGAGCACCGGAGCACCACCGTCACCAACGCCCGAGCCCTCCTCGCCGTCGACCGCCGCGGTAAGCCGCCGGACCCCAACCCACCGTTCAATCGGCAACCTACGGTATAGATTAGAAATAGCGAATGGCTAGGTTTTTTTATTAGACGGTTTTAGTTTACGGTTTGTTTCTGGTTTAGTTACTAGGTTTAGTAGACCAAACCGATCGGTTTATTTCTGTTAGCCCATGGACGCAATACCTATTAATCGCTTGCCGTTAGATAGTTTTAGAGCGCTCATTGTTTCGGCCCGTTAGCACGTTGGATTGTTTTCTTTTCTTTTTTTCGTTTCTGTTTTCTTCAGAATAGTTTCAGTTTTGTAAAATCTGTATCTTTTAGGTATTTATTATTTTTAGTTGAATTCTTTATTTGTTAGTTTACAAATTTCTTGTAGCTTCTGTAGAAATTAGATTCAGCCATGTTTAAGTTTATAAAAATAGTTTTATATTAGTTTTAGTTAGATTAGTATTTCTGCTATAAATTAAGCTAGGATTATTATTTTTAGGTGATTCTTTTTGCCACTGCTTAGTTTTGACCTAGCCTAGCAGTAGGAACTTGTTGAGGGTATTTGTAGATTATATTAAAATTAGTTTTAGTCGAATCAAGCTTTTCTATTTTTATTTAGCTTGCTGTTGTTTCCCTGCTGTTCTAGTTATTATAGAATTTTAATTTACCCCTGTTATAATTTATTTTAGATTAGTTTCTGTAGTTACAGGGGGTGAACATTTATTTACAGCAAAGTAAAAGTTTTACTTTATTTTCTTTATTAGTTTTGTTTTAGGCCTAACAGGAGTACTATAATAGATATTGATGTGATTCCTTTTGCACCTAGTTTATATGCTATTCTCCTTTATGTTAGTTAGCAAAACCCTTGTTTTGGTTCTGTTAAGAAAAGTGTTAGTAGGATAAAACTATTTCTTTGTTGTTGCTTGAAGTGATGAAAACCTTGATTTTGTTCTCCTCGAGTTTTCTTTGGTTTTGGTTTGAGTGCTTGTGTGATTTCCTTTAGCTTGCTGTTATGTTATTTAGTGGAAGACTTATTTGTGCTATTGTTTGACTCGATAGAATTTCCGGAGTGCGAAGCTTGCTATCTCGAGTCACTAGCGTTTGAAGACCGTCAGCCAGACCAGTCATTTGATCATGTTTTACAATACCTATGATTTTGTTGCATTAGAATTTTTCCTCCCCACCATGCATGCAGTAGGAGAATTTTAAGTTATGTCTTGAGTAGTATCATGAGGTAGGATGAACCCAATTCCCCTTGCTACTATTGCCCAGGACGATGTAGGTTACCTTGCTATGCTCGTAGACGGGGTTGGTTGAGAGATTCATAAGGGAGATGTGAGAGTCAAGATGATGACAATCCCATGACTTCAAGCTCAAAATGGACTTCAAATTCACTACTGGGTGGAGGACGGTTGACGGGCACCCTGGAGGAACCAGCGGATGGTCGGGATGCATGGAGAAGCGCCATGACATCTTGCGGAAAGCTTCACCCAGCCACGAAGAGACGGGTGGATACCCCTTGACCGGAAGCTTACCTGTGCAGCCGCAAGCCATTATGGGCTCTGGCTGGGTTGACCTTAGGCGTGACTCTGGACAGACGTGCCAGCAGATGTAGAAGAACGGTAGGACATGGATGTGTACCTGCAGTGCTTAGAGAAACTCTACGGAAGACCCTGTTTCGTTCATCCCGTCTTCAAACACCAGGCAGTGCAAGGATAGAAAGGAGGGAACGATTCTTGCGGGTAAACTGCACAAGACTCTGCAGAGTAACAATCTAATCGATTAGCCGTGTCCCCGGTTACGGACAAATGAGCCTCTAGAAACTGGAGTATTTCGGAAATCTCAACACCGAACAAATAATTTAATTGATGGGTTAATTAATAATTGGGAATGAGACATTGGTTGGTGGAACCATCTCAATAACTACCCACATTTTGTAGTAATTTGTAAGCAAGTCCTTTGTTGTAGGGAAAACTGGCTTTTTCGCAAAAACATAAAACTCAGAGCCCCACAGCCAAATTGCATATAGCGTTGGCATTATTATTGTTGTTCTCTCTATGACTTGCCGGCATATTATAAATGCTGACCTACATGGCTGCAACGTCTCATGTTGCAGAGGAGTTTTCCGACCAGGAGTGACGCTACGATCTACGCTTGGCGATTGCCTTATGGAGTCGGATGGACTCGCTATTCGTCTACACTTCCGTAGCTTTATTTAGTTTATTTCTCATGAGTTGGCCTTCAGCCAAATTTATTATGATGTAATAAAGACTCGATATGAGAATCATGTAATAAATTCAGGTGTGATTGAACTTTGAATCTTTTCATCAATGTACTGTGTGTGCCAGCATGATCTTGGGATGGTACAGCTACACAGAGACTTGACCGATTTTGGGTCGGGTCGTTACATAAAATATTGACAAAGGTTATAAGGAAAAGTTAAGAATATCAGGTTCAAACAGGGGTTAGGCAATTCTTACAGCTGGAAGTTTATTTGAAACGTAGAAGGGCCTTAGCCCTGTTTTGCTGCAGACAGCCACCGATTCATCCAGTATCTTTTTGACAGCTTCAGTGATTTTAGCATCAATTAACTGAATGTCAGTGTGCCGTTGGGGGTCTTTCAAGTCCCTTGTGTACTTGCACATTAAACCGGGCGATAGCTTAAAGGAAAAATATCCCAAGATATCCAGCAACAAACAAAGTCAATTCCCGTTAAACCATTAGCCACAAAGGCTCTGAGCTTTGCAAGCTGTGGTGCATATTTGGCCCATTCTTTTGCAGTCAACCTTTGGGGAAATGGATGTGTATTGGTAAGCCGGTGAGCACGATAACCCGGCAGAGGATTCTCGTCATCTGGGTAAGTATCTTTGCAATAGAACCAAGTCTGTTTCCAATCCTTAGGGTGACTATGATGCTTGGGCTGTGAGGAA
>NW_024114004.1:0-24864 GCF_003073215.2 Triticum urartu
TTATCATAGTGGCGAACTTTGATGCCCAGTGGATGTAATATGCCGTAATTTCTTTATTGTATAGTATAGGTTTTTTCTTATTCACGATGCTGCAGTTATTTTACTGTATATATATCTGTCTTCGCAGTAAACCGGCCAAACCGTAAAATTACGGTACATAATCGGGCCGTCATGCAATTACGATGTAGGTTGGGCCTGAAACGTGCCGATCAGCTCACGGGCCGACAACAGCCTGAAATGAACCCCGGCCCATGATTCTGCGAATCAAATCACGAGCTTTTAACATGCCGAAAAATTGTCTCGGTCCTTGTTTGGCCCAATCAGATATCGGCTGCGAGCAGGCCGGATGCAAACCGGGCCATAGTTAGGCCCAACTATATGACGTGCTTTTAACAGGCAGAAATTAATATAGGGCCGAAATGTTAAACGGGCCCTTAACATGCCAAAACTAATATCAGGCCGAATTACCAAGTGGGACTTTAGCAAGTGGGCCCAAAAGCGTAGTGTCCAGTTGACGGTCCGAATCTGATATGGGCCATAATTAGGCCCAAAACCTCTCAAAGGGTCGGACCTGATCTGGGCCGTAATTTGGCCCAGAACGTGGTAGGCTTTTAACGGGCCGGATCTCATATGGGCCACTATTAGGGCCGGAGCGTGGTAGGCCATTAATATACCGTATCAAATAGGGGCCAACATTTGGCCCAAAACAATGGCAGCCAGTTAACGGGCCGGCCTACTAGGGTCCTCAAAATCTGTGGGGCCTACAGCTAGCCGGCCCCATTAATGTCGGCGAAATCTCGTGGGCCTTTAGCTGGGCCGCCCCATTATGATCCAAGAATATTGTGGGCCTTTACCTAGGCCGGCCCATTATGGAACACAAAAATCTTGTGGGCCTTTACCTGGGCTAGCCCATTATGGCCCGCAAAATCTTGTGGGCCTTTAGCTGGGCCAGCCCATTATGGTCCGCAAAATCTCGTGGGCCTTTAGCTGGGACGGCCCATTATGGTCCACAAAATCTTGTGGGCCTTTAGGTGGGCCGGCCCATTTAAACTATTTGGGTCGTGCCACGTGTCGACGTATCATAGGCGCATTCTGTCTAGTGAGTGGATGACATCTGTCCCGACATTGAGCCGACACGTGTTTCCT
Source organism: Triticum urartu (assembly GCF_003073215.2). NCBI lineage: Eukaryota > Viridiplantae > Streptophyta > Magnoliopsida > Poales > Poaceae > Triticum > Triticum urartu. The sequence goes on from NW_024114004.1 coordinate 1,147, forward strand.
CTAGCCAATGATGATTTTACACGTGGAAAATCCCCATTGGTCGGGGCTGTTAACGGGTTATCGGATCCAAAACCCGATCCGATAGCTTAACGGCGTTCCGTTACGGTGGATGCCATGTGTCGGTCACCCTTGACGAAAGCACTTCTGTGACGCACGATTATCGTCCATGGAAGTGGACACTTCGTGATGATAATTTGGTATGGTCAATGGAACACTTCTACGACAGCACAGGTATGACTATGTTGATTCTGTCATAAATTTGTCATGGATGTACATGCGTGACAAAAAAAGCGACTGTCGGTGCCAAAACCGGCGGATCTCGGGTAGGGGGTCCCGAACTGTGCGTCTAGGCCGGATGGTAACAGGAGGCAAGGGACACGAAGTTTTACCCAGGTTCGGGCCCTCTTGATGGAGGTAAAACCCTACGTCCTGCTTGATTAATATTGATGATATGGGTAGTACAAGAGTAGATCTACCACGAGATCGGAGAGGCTAAACCCTAGAAGCTAGCCTATGGTATGATTGTTGTTCTGTATGTTGTCCTACGGACTAAAACCCTCCGGTTTATATAGACACCGGAGAGGGTTAGGGTTACACAAAGTCGGTTACAATGGTAGGAGATCTACATATCCGTATCGCCAAGCTTGCCTTCCACGCCAAGGAAAGTCCCTTCCGGACACGGGACGAAGTCTTCAATCTTGTATCTTCATAGTCCAGGAGTCCGGCCGAAGGTATAGTCCGGCCATCCGGACACCCCCTAATCCAGGACTCCCTCAGTAGCCCCCGAACCAGGCTTCAATGACGATGAGTCCGGCGCGCAGATTGTCTTCGGCATTGCAAGGCGGGTTCTCCTCCAAATTCCGTGTACCTGTTGAATAAAGTCTGATTTCTTGTAAATGTTGCGCTCCTCGGCTCCTACGCCCAATAATGGCCGTCTCCCACGTGTCAAACGAATATGAAAAGTCTGAGTGTTTTTACATCCACACCCTTAGCCGCGTAAATGAGCCGCCCATTTAAGGGGATGAGGATTTAGATCCAAACCACACCTTCTCCCCTTCACGAGTGTTCAGCAGAGCGCATCCGACAAAGGTCCATACCACCATGGCCAGCCGTCGCAACTCCTCCTCTCGCCCTTCCAGCCCTCAGCCTGGATATTGGGAGAGATGCTCCATCCCGCATAGCGAGCTAGTGATGCTCCAGACCAAGGGATTTCTCCCCCCGGGCCTATATGGTCCCGGTTCGAGCTGGTCTTGCCATCTATAATGGCGGAGAGCAAGCGGAGAGTGCCCCTAATCCCTCCAAAGGAGAGCGGGTGTGCCTCATCCCTTATTTAATAAGGGGGCTCGGATTTCCAATCCATCCATTTCTCCAGGGGCTCCTGGAGTTCTATGGCCTCCAGCTACACAATCTCACGCCTGCCTCCGTATTGCATATCGCGGGCTTCGTAGCCCTCTGTGAGTTGTTCTTGGGTGTTGAGGCTCATTTTCGGGCTGTGGAAAGAGCTATTCTGCCTTGTGCCCCGTTCTCAGAAGGGGTCAATATATCAAGTGGGCGGAGCCGAAGTGTGGCGCATCGCCGGGACCGGATATCTATCCGGAACCCCAAAGAAGGCGTCCGAGGACTGGCCTTCGGAATGGTTTTACATAGAGGACGTCCCGCTGCCGGATCCTGTCCGGATCGGCCTCCCTGAGTTCGACAGTGCTCCACTAAAGAAGCGCCTAAGTTGGCGTCCACGGAGCCCTCAGAGGGAAAGTGACAAGGACGTCTTTACCTGATGGGCCGGATAAGATTGTTAGCTCATTCCGGACTGACCATGATCGGGGTCATGGCCGCATGCATCATGCGAGGGGTGCAGCCGCTACAGTATAGAGGCCACCCCATGTGGGACTTCAACGGGGAGGACGACGCCACCCGCTACGGCCGTAAGGGACCGGATTCGGCTGCGGCTTTAAAAAGACCTTGTCCGCTTTGTACAAGGGAGAAGAGGAGGAATTTCTCCGCGTCGACCCACAAGGTGGATTTTCTATGTACAATCCCCCGAGCTGGGTAAGTGGTCACATTTACTTGCCCATCCGATTTATATTCCCACTGTTAAATATTCAGTCTACGACTTCAACGCAGGAACTGCGCCAGGCTGTTAAGGAAATAAACAGCCCTCCTCCACAACCCGAGGACCCAGCACGGTCCCTCGACCCGGCCTCTCAAGAGGATCCGGACTTATCTGTGGAGCTGATTGATGGAGTGTTCCATCAATTGAGCAAGGACAATGCCTTGGTGGCCATTACGGCTGATTACCCAGGGCTAATCCCGGCCTCCCAGGTAACTGAGATCAAAGTCCCAGTACCCTAAATAGGGGTCCACCCTCTCGTGTTTTCAGTTTCCTGATTACAACCGAGCTTTGCAGGGGAGGTTTTTGAGACGGGAGGCCGAACCTGCAGCGACAAGCCAATGAGGGGTCGCAGGGCCCCGTGGGCAGAAAAGAGGTGCAGTCCGGACCGAGGCATCAGCGCGAAGGTATGGCGCGCCCCCTTATCCCAGGCGTTATACATTCAAGGCATATTAACACTCGTGCTCTCTTCAGGACAAAGAGACCTCGCCGGACTATATCCGGAGAGGCTGCCAATCGCGCCTCCACCAGCCAGGCTCCAAAGCCTGGTCCGGAGGCGGAGGCGAACACAAGGCGCGCACCGGACGCTCCTCCGATGGAGGATGTGGACAGGTTGTCTGCCACCAACTCTGAGGTGGAGAGTGCCATGAACCACAGGCATCGCCGGACAATTCTTCGCGACGCTTGTTTCTCCCAAGAGGCATTAGATGCCTTCAATTCGGGAGATGCGTACCTCCGTGCCGCTCAAAATGGTCTAGCCAGAGCCACGGAGCAATATGTAAAAGACATACGGGTAAGAAAATTTTGGTAATTATATATATATATATATACCAGTAGCCCCCGAGACTTGAAACAGTTAGAATAACTGATTTAAGGATCATTTGTTATGCAGGTTCTTACAGAAAAGAATTCCCTACTGTCCCAGGAGCTGGAAGAGTGCAAAGCCCAACTTGAGGCCGCACTAGCCGCGGCAGGGGAGCCCAAGGAGACCCCCTCTGGTAATATACACTTCGAAAGATAAGTATTTTGCGAAGCACGGCATGGGTGCGAATCTGACAAATGAAATTGCAGATGGCGCCGGATTGAATCCGGAAAGGCAACACCTCCTACGCCAGCTGAAGGCTGGTGAGAAGGTGCTGACAAAGGTGAGGCGGGAGAAGAACGATCTCCAAGATGCCAACACCAAGCTGGGCGTCGACCTGAAAGATGTTCGTGCCCAGCTGTCAGACTCCGTTAAGGAGAATCGCGGCTTCGGCGCGGCATATTTAGTAAGTGCTTGAACGAACCTTTGAAAAAAAGTTCGGCGGGGAAGTCGACTAACAGAGTAATGTCTGTAGGTGTGCTAACAGGTCGTCCTGCAGAGGAGATGCCCGGTTCTACGGGTGACCTTCTTCCCGAGCTCTCGCAACTGCTCGAGCGAGTTCGGCAGGCGATGCAAGGCGTCGCCCAGGCCTTGTGGCCATCCATCTCCATGCCCGAAGGTCTTGGAGAGCTTGCGGAGAAGCTAAAGGGAGCACGGCGGCGCTTCCGATTGTGGAAGATATCGGCCTGCCGTCAAGGCGCTAGGGAGGCCTGGGCCATGGTGAAGACGCGGTACACAAAGGCTGACCCCAACCACATGGCCGAGGTCGGTCCTGTGGGGCCCGATGGGAAGGAGATCCCTGTAAGCTTAGTATACGGCCAAGTAGAATTGGCCGCAAAGTATTCCCAGCAGGACTGTAAATTAGACAGCCTGTTAGATGGTATTGAAGAGGAATACAATCAGTCAGAATGACTATGTAATTTAATTGACATTTATAATGCCTTCTAGCCGGATTGTAGATCGATTTGTCATGGCCGACCTTTTCGCTTCAGCCTCGGGACCTGACGGTCCGGAGTGTGTCCGAATTCCCATGCGGTTATATAAGAACCGGGGAATGCATGGAGACCAGGCGTAGGGGTCATTAGTGCGTGAACAGACAAGTGCCCGACTAGTTATGTTATATTACATGGTTAGTAAGAAACATCTTCCAGGGAGAATAGTTCCGTTAGGGGTTCCTTTCCCTGGGAGGCATGCCCTAAAGTGCATGCCCATTCTGCGAAAAAGACACGGAAAAAGCATCTGGGGGCGCATAAATAAATAAGTGAAAAGATCATCTTTTAGGTCACCGACCGAATATTCCCTTAAGAACGCTAGCTTTCGGCTTCACCCAGTCTGAGGTACACATCCGGCAGATCCGGCAAACAAATCGCAGAGGTGCTCCCTTTACCGCCTAGCCGAATAATCGGGAACGTAGGGGTAAGCACAGGAGCCAGGCAACCCAGCTTGGCCAAAACTTAAGTCATATCGATGCATATAATGGTGAAATAAAAGGTACATGCGGAAGTGTCACACATGTGTTGGGCATGAAGCCCGTATAAATAAGCTTCTGGTAAAAGAAGCCCCCAGGTTTAATGAGTGCGAATAGCACGTCATTTGATGAGCCTTTAAAGGCTATAAGAGAAAGGAAGGGGAGAAGGAGAGAAATGTAAGACAGACAGTATATAAAAAATGGACAGAGGAAGGAGACGAACACAGAGTCCGGCGCTAGGCATAGAATCTTTGGAGACGGGCTGCGTTCCATGGGTTCGGCTCGAGTCGGTTATCCGATGCATCTCGCAGGCGGTACGCTCCACCAGTCAGGACTTGGTCAATTATGAAGGGACCTTCCCACTTGCGCTTGATTTTGTCCTTTTTCTTGTCCGGCAGGCGTAGAACTAATTCGCCAACGTTGTAATTTTCGGCCCGTACTTCTCTGCTTTGGTATCTTCGAGCCTGCTGTTGATAGAATGCGGAACGGGCTTTTGCCACGTCACGCTCCTCCTCCAATGCGTCCAAACTGTCCTGCCGATCGAGTTCGGCTTCTCTTTCTTCATACATGCGCACTCGAGGTGAGTCATGAATTATGTCACAAGGCAGAACTGCCTCTGCGCCGTACACCATGAAGAATGGTGTGTATCCGGTGGTGCGATTCGGCGTGGTCCGCAGCCCCCAGAGTACGGAGTCGAGCTCCTCTACCCAGTGCGTGTTAGATTCCTTGAGGGACCGCACTAATCTGGGTTTGATGCCGCTCATGATAAGACCATTTGCACGTTCGACCTGACCGTTAGTTTGTGGGTGATAGAGAGAAGCATAATCGAGCTTGATGCCCATATTTTTGCACCAGAGTTTTACCTCGTTGGCCGTAAAGTTCATGCCGTTATCAGTGATGATGCTGTGGGGGACGCTGTAGCGGTGTACAACCCCGGATATAAAGTCTATCACCAGTCCGGATTTGGCCGTCTTAACAGGCTTGACTTCTATCCATTTGGTGAACTTATCCACCATGACCAGTAAGTATTTTTGCTTGTGGGTTCCGCCTTTAAGGGGTCCAACCATGTCAAGCCCCCAGACCGCGAAGGGCCAAGTGATGGGGATAGTTTGGAGGGCGGTGGGTGGCATATGGCTTTGGTTTGCAAAGAGCTGGCAACCGGCGCATCGTTGGACTAGGTCCTGGGCGTCTGCCCGAGCCGTCGGCCAATAAAAGCCTGTGCGGAAGGCCTTGCTTACAAGGGACCGAGCTGCAGCGTGATGACCACTGAGTCCGGCATGAATTTCAGCCAGTAGGTTCCGCCTCCTCTTCGGAGATGCACCTTTGAAGGACTCCGGTAGTGCTTTTCTTATAAAGCTCTCCCTCGTGAACTTTGTAGGCTTTGGATCGCCGCACTATGCAGCGTGCCTCGTTTCGTCCTCGGGGAGTTCCTGCCTAGTAAGGTAGGCGAGGAATGGTTCTGTCCACGGGGCGATGACGCCATTATTACTGGGCTGAAGGTGTTATTTCATTGGCAGAGCCTCCGATTGTGTCAGAATGTTCGGTGTCGGGCAGTGCGTTGGGTCCTGGGCTGTTATTGTTCGGCTCCCCTTCCCATACTACGGATGGCTTGAACAGCCTTTCCAAGAAGATGTTGGGGGGGCTACATCGCGTTTTGCGCCGATGCGTGCCAGGACATCTGCCGCCTGATTATTTTCCCGGGCTATATGGTGAAATTCAAGCCCTTCGAACCGAGCTGACATTTTTAGGAGGCGTTGCGGTAAGCTGCCATTTTTGGATCCTTGGCATCGAAGTCTCCATTTATTTGGGATATTGCGAGGTTCGAGTCCCCGCACCTCTAGGCGTTGAATGCCCATGGATACTGCCATCCGGAGACCATGTAAAAGGGCCTCATATTCGGCTGCATTGTTGGAGTCTGTGTACATAATCTGGAGTACGTATTGAACTGTGTCTCCTGTGGGGGACGTCAAAACGACCCAGCCCCTAGTCCGGCCAACATCTTGGAGCCGTCGAAATGCATGATCCAATTTGAATATGTGCCGTACTCTTTAGGGAGTTCGGCCTCCGTCCATTCTGCGACGAAGTCGGCCAAAACTTGCGACTTGATGGCTCGCCGTGGCTTATAAGTTATGTCGAACGGGAGGAGCTCAATGGCCCATTTTGCAATCCGGCCCGTTGCGTCACGGTTGTTTATAATATCGTTAAGTGGTACTTCCGAGGCTACTGTTATTGAACACTCTTGAAAGTAGTGTCGTAGCTTCCGGGATGCCATGAATACCGCGTACGCAATCTTTTGATAATGCGGGTACCGTGATTTGCACGGAGTGAGGACAGTGGACACATAATAGACCGGCTTTTGAAGGGGGAATTTGTGTCCGTCCGTTTCTCGTTCGACGACGAGCACTGCGCTTACAACCTGATGTGTTGCTGCAATGTACAATAGCATTGGTTCGCCAATGTTTGGCGCGGCCAGGACTGGGTTTGTTGCCAATATGGCTTTTATTTCGTCGAGTCCGGCCGTGGCTGCATCCGTCCATTCGAAGTGTTCGGTGCGCCGAAGGAGGCGGTAAAGGGGTAGGGCCTTTTCTCCCAAGCGGGAGATAAAGCGGCTTAGAGCCGCCACGCATCCGGTTAACTTTTGTATTTGTTTGAGGTCCTTTGGGATATCCAATTGTGACAGAGCTCGGATCTTGGCTGGATTTGCTTCAATTCCTCTACCAGATACAATGAAGCCCAAGAGCTTTCCGGCTGGGAACGCCGAAAACGCATTTTTCCGGGTTGAGCTTGATGTCGTATGTTCGGAGGTTATCAAATGTGAGCCTCAAGTCGTCTACTAGAGATTCGACATGTCTTGTTTTGACGACCACATCATCTACATATGCCTCCACTGTTTTGCCGATCTGGTTTGCCAGACATGTCTGAATCATGCGCTGATATGTTGCGCCGGCGTTTTTGAGCCCGAAGGGCATTGTGTTGAAGCAGAATGGGCCGTATGGTGTGATAAATGCCGTTGCGGCTTGGTCTGATTCTGCCATCTTGATTTGATGGTAGCCGGAATATGCGTCGAGGAAACACAACGAATCGTGTCCTGCGGTAGCGTCGATAATTTGATCGATGCGGGGGAGGGGGAAGGGATCCTTTGGGCAAGCCTTGTTAAGGTCTTTAAAATCAACGCACAGGCGCCAGGATTTGTCCTTCTTTGGTACCATCACCAGGTTTGCTAGCCAGTCCGGATGTTTTATATCTCTGATGAATCCGGCCTCCAATAGCTTTGCTAGCTCCTCTCCCATGGCCTGTCTCTTAGGTTCGGAAAAACGCCGAAGAGCTTGTTTGACAGGTTTGAATCCTTTTAGGATATTTAAGCTGTGCTCGGCCAGCCTGCGTGGGATTCCTGGCATGTCTGAAGGGTGCCAGGCGAAAATGTCCCAGTTCTCTCGTAGGAACTCTCGCAGTGCGGCGTCTACATCAGGGTTTAACTGTGCCCCGATGGAAGCTGTTTTATTGGTCCGTTGGATGGACCTGGAATTTGACTATTTCATCTGCCGGTTTAAAGGAGGTGGACTTGGATCTTTTGTCGAGTACCACATCGTCCCTATTCACCATGGAGCGCAGCGCAGTCAGTTCCTCAGCCGCTAGGGCTTCGGATAGTGCCTCGAGGGCCAGTGCGGCTGTCTTGTTTTCGGCGAGTGCTATGTCCGGATCACTAGCGAGAGTGATGATCCCGTTAGGCCCGGGCATCTTGAGCTTCATGTACCCGTAATGGGGTATTGCTTGGAAGATTGTAAACGCTTCCCGCCCTAGCAGAGCGTGATAACCGCTGCTGAACGGAGCCACATGGAACGTGACCTCTTCGGACCTGTAATTATCCGGCGTGCCGAACACCACATCTAGTGTGATTTTTCCTGTACAGCGCGCTTCCCGACTGGGGATTATTCCTCTAAAGGTTGTGCTGCTTCGCTCAATGCGGTTCCAGTCTATTTCCATTTTTTGAAGGGTTTCCTCATAAATGAGGTTCAATCCGCTGCCGCCGTCCATGAGTACCTTGGTAAGACGAAAGCCGTCCACTATTGGACTGAGGACCAATGCGGCTGGTGCTCGGGCTGTTCGGAATTTAGGTTCATCACTGGCGTTAAAGGTAATAGCCGTGTCACTCCATGGGTTTATTGTTGCTACTTGGTAGACTTCGGCAAGGCTGCGGAGTGTCCTTTTTCGCATATTATTTGATGCGAAAGTCTCGAAGACTGTTAATACCGTATTGGTGTCTCTGGGGTGGCTTTCTGTGGCCTCCGGAATTAGGAGATCTTCGCCAATTTTGGCCACCTGCCGGAGTATCCAACATGCTCTAAGGCTGTGAGTTGGTGTGGCGTCCTCTGTACTGTGAATTTTACAGGGTCCATTAAGCCATCCTTCCAGTACGGTTCCATGCCCTGTAGAGGGTTTTTGCTTTTTGTGTTTGACCCGGGTGTCTGGTGATGATGCACCCTTTTATTTCGGACTGGGTTTGTATTCAGGGCCAGATTGTCCCAAAATTTTATTTCGGTTTTCCAGGCGCTTTCCATCGCACAGTACTTTCGTACAATGGACGCCAAGTCAGCGAAGCGTGTAATATCACGGCGACTTATGGCGTTGAGGTATTCCCTTGTCCGTGCAATTATTGCAGAAGATTGAGATTGCGTCTTCCTCGCGGCAGTCCCTTATCCTGTTCTAACCAGGAGGAATCTGGCCCAGTAATGATGTACTGTTTCTTCGGGCTCTTGCCTATTTGGGATAGATCGCTTATGTTCGGGTGGGTGGGTGGAATTAAATCCGAAGCCTCACCCCATCTGAGGCTCAGAGGCTGAGGAATTTCCGAACTCGAAAATTTGGATTCCTGGATGTTTGTCTAATGAATCCAGCCTCGCCTGACTCTAAGTTCAGGTCTTGAGTGATATCCTCCCCTCGCGGGTATCGGCTTGAGGATCGGGGAATCCGACGTAAAGCTAGTCCTTAAGATGAATGTCGCCGCACTGTCCCTCTAACGCACGTGATGGGACTGCGAGAGTTAATCTCTCTCAGATCAGGTCAGCCCATCTGGTCGTATCCGTAGCGACTCCCAGCGGCGATGCGATCCAAGAGCGTTATGGAGGAGAGCTCCATTGCATCTAACTGCTCGACAAGTTCCGAGCTGACATGAAGATTATTTTGATGCTCGAGAGGTCAATCGTCGGCGTAAGCCGAACAGGCGGTCATAGAAACCACCTAGCCGGAGGTTTGGCCGACAGCCAAAGCTCCCTTAGCAACGGTGCCGTCTTTAAAGACGGGGCGAGGCATCCTTCCTGATGGCGACGACATAGAGGAACTCTCAATGAAAGCACCAATGTCGGCGTCAAAACCGGCGGATCTCGGGTAGGGGGTCCCGAACTGTGCGTCTAGGCCGGATGGTAACAGGAGGCAAGGGACACGAAGTTTTACCCAGGTTCGGGCCCTCTCGATGGAGGTAAAACCCTACGTCCTGCTTGATTAATATTGATGATATGGGTAGTACAAGAGTAGATCTACCACGAGATCGGAGAGGCTAAACCCTAGAAGCTAGCCAATGGGATGATTGTTGTTCTGTATGTTGTCCTAAGGACTAAAACCCTCCGGTTTATATAGACACCAGATAGGGTTAGGGTTACACAAAGTCGGTTACAATGGTAGAAGATCTACATATCCGTATCGCCAAGCTTGCCTTCCACGCCAAGGAAAGTCCCTTCCGGACACGGGACGAAGTCTTCAATCTTGTATCTTCATAGTCCAGGAGTCCGGCTAAAGGTATAGTCCAGCCATCCGGACACCCCCTAATCCAGGACTCCCTCAGCTAAGCACTTCTCCCATGGCAAGAACTACCAATCTAGTTGGCCAAACCAGACGGACAATTCAAAGAGACTTGCAAAGATAACCAATCATACATAAAAGAATTCAGAGAAGATTCAAATATTATTCATAGATAGACTTGATCATAAACCCACAATTCATCGGTCTCAACAAACACACCGCAAAAACATCATTACATCAAATAGATCTCCACAAGAGAGGGGGAGAACTTTGCATTGAGATCCAAAAAGAGAGAAGAAGCCATCAAGCTACTAACTATGGACCCGAAGGTCTGAGGTAAACTACTCACACTTCATCGGAGGGGCTGATGATGTAGAAGCCCTCCGTGATGACGGCCCTCTTCCGGCGAGCTCCGGAACAGCCCCAAGATGGGATCTCGTGGATACAGAAAGTTGCGGCGGTGGAATTAGGTTTTTGGCTCCTGTTCTGATCGTTTGGGGGTACGTGTGTATATATAGGAGGAAGAAGTACGCCAGAGGAGTAACAAGGGGTCCACGAGGCAGGGGGCGCGCCCTAGGGGGGGCACCCTCGTGACCGCCTCTTTTGTTCCTTTGAGCAGGGTCCAAGTCTCCTGGATCACGTTCAGTGAGAAAATCACGTTCCCGAAGATTTTATTCCGTTTGGACTCTGTTTGATATTCCGTTTATCTGAAACACTGAAATAGGCAAAAAACAACAATTCTGGGCTGGGCCTCCGGTTAATAGGTTAGTCCCAAAAATAATATAAAAGTGGAAAATAAAGCCCAATATAGTCCAAAATAGTAGATAATATAGCATGGAGCAATCAAAAATTATAGATACGTTGGAGACGTATCAGGCATCCCCAAGCTTAATTCCTGCTCGTCCTCGAGTAGGTAAATGATAAAAAGAGAATTTTTGATGCGGAGTGCTACTTGGCATAATTTCAATGCAAATCTTCTTAATTGTGGTATGAATATTCAGATTAGAAAGATTCAAGACAAAAGTTTATATTGACATAAAAATAATAATACTTCAAGCATACTAATAAAGCAATTATGTCTTCCCAAAATAACATGGCCAAAGAAAGTTATCCCTACAAAATCATATAGTCTGGCTATGCTCCATCTTCACCACACAAAGATAGCAAATCATGAACCCCGATGACAAGCCAAGCAATTGTTTCATACTCTAACTTTTTCAAAACTTTTTCAATCTTCACGCAATACATGAGCGTGAGCCATGGATATAGCACTATAGGTGGAATAGAATGGTGGTTGTGGAGAAGACAAAAAGGGAAGATAGTCTCACATCAACTAGGCGTATCAACGGGCTATGGAGATGCCCATCAATAGATATCAATGTGAGTGAGTAGGGATGCCATGCAACGGAATGCACTAGAGCTATAAATGTATGAAAGCTCAACAAAAGAAACTAGTGGTGTGCATCCAACTTGCTTGCTCACGAAGACCTAGGGCAATTTGAGGAAGCCCATTATTGAATATACAAGCCAAGTTCTATAACGAAATTCCCACACTATATGAAAGTGACAACATATGAGACTATCTATATGAAGAACATGGTGCTACTTTGAAGCACAATATATGAGACTCGTCTATATCACGGTGCTACTTTGAAGCACAAGTGGTAAAAGGATAGTAGCATTGCCCCTTTTTATTTATTTTCTTTTTTGGGCCTCTTTTGGCCTTGCTCTTTTTTTTGTTGGGACAATGCTCTATTGAATGATGATCATCACACTTTTATTTATTTACAAAACTCAATGATTACAACTTATCTAAAACAAAGTATGACTCTATATGAATGCCTCCGGCGGTGTATCGGGATATGCAATGAATCACGAGTGACAAGTATGAAAGAATTATGAACGGTGACTTTACCACAAATACTATGTCAACTACATGATCCTGCTAAGAAATATGACAATGATGGATGTGTCATGATGAACTAGATGGTGGAAAGTTGCTTGGCAATATATCTCGGAATGGCTATGGAAATGCCATAATAGGTAGGTATGGTGGCTGTTTTGAGGAAGGTATATGGTAGGTGTATGATACCGGCGAAAGTTGCGCGATATGAGAGAGGCTAGCAAAGGTGGAAGGGTGAGAGTGCGTATAATCCATGGACTCAACATTAGTCATAAAGAACTCATATACTTATTGCAAAAATTTAGAAGTTATCAAAGAAAAGTATTACGCGCATGCTCCTAGGGGGATAGATTGGTAGGAAAAGACCATCGCTCGTCCCCGACCGCCACTCATAAGGAAGACAATCAATAAATAAATCATGCTCGACTTCGTTACATAACGGTTCACCATACATGCATGCTATGGGAATCACAAACCTTAACACAAGTATTCTTTAAATTCACAACTACTCAACTAGCATGACTTTAATATTATCACCTCCATATCTCAAAACAATTATCATGCTTCAATCTTTTCTTAGTATTCAACACACTCAAAAGAAAGTTTCACAAATCTTGAATACCAAGCAATATTATTATTAAGCAAATTACAGTGCTATTAAGAGACTCTCAAAATAATTTAAGTGAAGCATGAGAGATCCATAGTTTCTTTAAAACAAATCCACCACCGTGCTCTAAAAGATCTAAGTGATAACACCAGATCAGGGGATCGATGTGCCCCTTTAATATTTGTAAATAATAAGCGCGAAACCCAGTAGCCCCGAGCCTTAATGTGGGCACAGGTGGCCGAATTAAGGATCGATATCCGTTTGAAAGAAAATTTTGTTGTGTTTAACACAAACTTCTTCGAAAGAGATTAAAGATATCATAAAGGAGTTAGAGATAACGAAAGCTGAGCTCTCCAAGTTTGGCCTTAAGGGGCTTAATAGATAGAAAATCAATGCCAATAGGGAACTATGAGAGCGTTATGTCAGCTGCTCGGTTGTCTCAAAGAGACTGTGCCATTGCCTCTTTAAAAGATTGGCTGCGGAAAAATTGTTTTTTGCTCACAATTTATGTGTAATGATTCTATGTACCCAAGTACTTTACATCATTAATGCTCGGATCCGCATTATGCAAAACATTGTTGACTGACCATCGGCTTCAACCTCCTCGGCCAGTAGACCAGTAGTGTTTGTCCCACTTTGTAAAGCCTTCACGAGGTCAAAGATTTACAACAAACAAGGCAATCCGGTCATACGGTTTTTATAAACAAAGGTATGCAGAGTGAATGTTATATTACTATGTAATGTAAAAAACATCTTCCAAAGGAAATAGTCCCACTATTGGTTCCTTTCTTTGGGTTGTCATGCCGACCATGATCATGAAACCTCACCTCCAATCAACGCGGGAGAAAAATATTGAGGATTTATTGGGGAGTTCCCGAACTATGTGGCCTTTAGCGAACCTAAATTTTCACTTCCGTCGTTTCCGACCAATTATATCCTTTAAGATCGCTAGCTTTCGGCTTCACCCAGCCTGAGGTACTAACTCGGATGACCCGGTAGTAAGAATCACAAATGGGCTCCCTTTACCGCCTAGCCAAACAATCGGGAACGTAGGGGTAAGCACAGGAGCCAGACAACCCATCTTGGCCAAAATCATAAGTCAAATTGATGCATATTTATGGCTTTATAACGATGATTACGGAAGGCAGCCCTCATATATTAAATACGAACGCCGATGATATGTTTACTTTGACTCTGTTGCGACCGTTTATCAGTTGAAAGTGGCCCATCATCGGCTTCCACCCCCTTGTAGATGCTATGCACGGTGTTTCCGCAATAACAAAACAACCCTTAGCCGACGTCTCGGTGCCTGAAGGCGGTTGTGTTAGCGGGAACGAGGCAATCAGATATGCGGGCTTTATAACTTTGACTTAGTCATAGGAGCTTAAAGTTGGGATGCCAGTAACTAGCCCCCAGTCAGTGTTCGGCGACAGTCGAGGTCAAGCCGTAAACACTTCGGCCAATGTTATGAACGCCGTCATTTAACATGGGGTGACCTCTATCGATCTTATAGTTTAATACAATCATCGGATCGCTGACCATCTTACGCTTATTGTGACAGTCAGTTTTTGGCTTTCTCCACTGAGGCGCTTAACCATGATAGATGGAAGCACAATCGCAGTGGTTCTCCCTTTGCGCACCTAGCCAAGCAAAGCACAACGTAGGAGGCAAGCATAGGAGCCGGGCAACCCAACTATTGACCGAACACACAATTCGAAACTGATGCATATAAAGCAATATCCGAGAACATTTTGCCGAGGGCTCCTCGGAGTACCTTGGCTTTTGGAGGGTTCGGCTCAAGTCGCAACCGCCTGTTGATATTGTCGATGCTTAAAAAGTGTCCGACAGTGTACTGCGGGATTTATGCTCGGACCCAACACCAATGTGTAGGTCGGCAGGAAAAATGCGGAACTATGGGTCGAAAAAGATTTCCCAAGATGGATTATTACGCAGGGTACCTCGGTCAAGAGGATGTCCCGCCTCATAAAAGAAAAGCACACAAATAAATCAAAAGTGCCATAAGCTTAAAAAACCAAAAAACTTATGTGAAAACTTTACGTCCTAACTAAATCAAGTTTTTTTGGTGCCAATCCGAAAATTGGTCTTAAAATTAGTTTGTGCTTCCGTCGTGCTTTAACATGGCACATCCGATCTCAAGACTTCGTGTGGATCAGCCTTCGGCTTCAACCTCCTATCCCTAAGGCGGAGTGCTTCTCAGGTCAGTTTAGCGGAACTAAACTCGAGCAGCTTTAGAGAGAAACCAGGCTATCCGGCTATTAACCACATACTCGAGTCGAGGAAGGAGTGATAGAAAAAGACTTTGCAACGAACAAGAAGAAAACACATTTATTATAAAATGGCTCATATAAATTTTAAGAGCCCCCAGTTAACATGGGTAAAGGAAGTTTATCTTAACAAACAACTCACGTGAGCATGGTCGAACCAAACTCATATAAAAAATTAAAACTTTGAGCATAAAAGCGACTTAGCTGGTTAATGTGTTCGACATTAATGACATGGTCCGAGCTTACGGCGGGACGAGTGTCAGAGTAATTGGCCATGGGTAGCCTCATCAGCTCCCCATGACGTTTCAAGACATCGGGGCTAGCTGCGCCCCTCAAGAATCAAAGACCAAAGCGCCGCCTTCTCGCAGCCAGCTCGTCCGAGCGGCCGGCTGCCAGAAGACGGCAAGGCCCAGAGGGCGGCCTCAAAGTGGGCTGACTCCTAGCGGGTGGCCTCTAGAGAGGAAGGCCCTTAGCAGGCGGCCCCAAGCGCCCTCAAAGTTTGCACCACATTATGACAATGAGACGGGGCGTGGCTATAGTGCTGTCAGCCACCCCCAAATCCAGGGCCAAGCGTGGCCACAGTGCATCGTACGGGGCGGACGTCCCCTGCCCGACGCGGCACTGTTGCCATGCTGCCCGTGACATCACCCATGGAAGAGAAGGCCATGCTCCTACTACGGACTGTCGGTATGGCCCACAGGCGGTGGGCCCTACCTGTCTGCAAGGAGCCATAGGGCGGCGAACCCTGACCAGTCGGCTTGAGGAGAGGCCGACGCCAGACCAGGCGGCCCTCCTCTCCATAAAGTCTGTGCGCCATTAATCAGAAGATATGGGTGATGGCTACAGTGATCACCCGCCAGGCGGTGGTACTGTAGCCACGCCTCCCTCGACAAAGAATGCATCATTACTAGCATCGCTATAGTGCTGAGCAGCCGGCCAGACCACAAGCAGCGGGTACGGCCTATCGGCCAAGTACGAAACAGCCAACAGGGCCCACCAGGCGGCGGGCCCCAGCAGCCGGCGGAGAAGCCGATGACCATAGACACTGACAGATGGGGCCAACACCTAGCCAGATTACCTTTGTACCACCGGGGGTAAGCCTATATAAACCCCCAGGGCACCCATGCAAAGGGTTCAGACCATAGTACATTTCACCCACACATATAGAGAGAGGAAGCTAGGGCTAGCCTTACTTCTTCCCCCTCTAGAGAAACAGCTCAAGGAGAAAACTTGTAGCCACCATTGTTGCTTGAGTGATCATGCGGAGACCCCGCAGAGCAGGACTAGGGGTGTTATCTCCTAGGAGATCCCTGAACCTGGGTAAGATTCGCCGGCGTGCATGTTTGTGCCTTATCCTGTTTCCTGGCACCGGCGACCTATTATTAGCCCCCTCCATGATAAGCCATCCTTTGGCATATGTCGCACAACACCCCCGACATTTGGAGCCCACCACGGGGCTCCCCTAATGGCGTTTGCGCCAATGCGCTGCACGACGCAGAAGTCGCCTGCGCAGTGGCCAGCCTCACCGATCTTGTTGGCGAGCTTCACCTCTGATACGTCTCCGTCGTATCTACTTTTCCAAACACTTTTGCCCTTGTTTTGGACTCTAACTTGCATGATTTGAATGCAACTAACCCGTACTGACGTTGTTTTCAACAGAATTGCCATGGTGTTATTTTTGTGCAGAAATAAAATTTCTTGGAATGACCTGAAAATCAATGGAGATTATTTTTGGAATATATAAAAAATACTGGCAAAAGAATCAAGGCCAGGGGGCACGCCCCTGCCTCGTGGGCCCCCTAGTGCTCCACCGACCACAACTCCAACTCCATATATTCACTTTCGGGGAAAAAATATGAGAGAAGGATTCATCAGTTTTACGATACGGAGCTGCCGCCATGCCCTAATCTCTCTCGGGAGGGCTGATCTGGAGCCGTTCGGGGCTCCAGAGGAGGGGAATCCGTCGCCATCGTCATCATCAACCTTCCTCCATCACCAATTTCATGATGCTCACCGCCGT
This sequence comes from Triticum urartu, assembly GCF_003073215.2. NCBI lineage: Eukaryota > Viridiplantae > Streptophyta > Magnoliopsida > Poales > Poaceae > Triticum > Triticum urartu. Next base: position 18,195 of record NW_024114004.1, read on the forward strand.
GTGTGAGTAATTCCATCATAGGCTTGTTGGACGGTGATGGGTTGGATGAGATTTATCATGTAATCGAGTTAGTTTTGTTAGGGTTTGATCCCTAGTATCCATTATGTTCTGAGATTGATGTTGCTATGACTTTGCTATGCTTAAAGCTTGTCACTAGGGCCCGAGTGCCATGATTTCAGATCCGAACCTATTATGTTTTTATGAATATATGTGAGTTCTTGATCCTATCTTGCAAGTCTACAGTCACCTATTATGTGTTATGATCCGTTAACCCCGAAGTGACAATAATCGGTATATTTTACCCGTGATGACCATAGTTTGAGGAGTTCATGTATTCACTATGTGTTAATGCTTTGGTCCGGTACTCTATTAAAAGGAGGCCTTAATATCCCTTAGTTTCCAATAGGACCCCGCTGCCACGGGAGGGTAGGACAAAAGATGTCATGCAAGTTCTTTTCCATAAGCACGTATGACTATATTCGGAATACATGCCTACATTACATTGATGAACTGGAGCTAGTTCTGTGTCACCCTATGTTATAACTGTTGCATGATTGATCGCATCCGACATAATTCTCCATCACCGATCCAATGCCTATGAGCTTTTCATATATTGTTCTTCGCTTATTTACTTTTCCGTTGCTACTGTTACAATCACTATAAAACCAAAACTGCTACCGTTACTTTTGCCACCGTTACCACTACTATCATATTACTTTGCTACTAAATACTTTGCTGCAGATATTAAGTTTCCAGGTGTGGTTGAATTGACAACTCAGCTGCTAATACTTGAGAATATTCTTTGGCTCCCCTTGTGTCGAATCAATAAATTTGGGTTGAATACTCTACCCTCGAAAACTGTTGCGATCCCCTATACTTGTGGGTTATCAAGACTATTTTCTGGCGCCGTTGCCGTGGAGGCATAGCTCTATTCTTTGAGTCACTTAGGATTTATGTCTGGTTATCACTTTGAAGAACTTTAAAGATCAAAGAACCAGATTTCCCTCAACTATGAGGTGAGGTAAGGAACTGCCATCCAGCTCTGCACTTGATTCACCTTTTTGTTTTGAGTAACTTGCGACACCTACACCTGCTATTCATTCTGATATGTCGCATGTTATGATTGAATGCCCACTTCTACTTTGCATGATACATGATGAAACTACTTCTATGCTGATAATACTGTGCCACTAGGTGAATTTCTTGACGAACAACTTGCTAGGGTTAGAGAGAATGAATTATTGAAACTGATAATATTGATGAAAGTGATGATGAAGATCTCCCCCTAGATATGAATTGCCTGTTGTTCCTGTAGGGTTATGTTATGGATGAAGAAAAACTGCTTAGAGACTTCTTAGCTGCAATGATAGATCCTGATCTTAAGAAATTATTAGCTAAGCTTAAAATAAAAGTCTTTGAATGCAAGAATGAAATATGACCCTACTTTTGCTACTTCACCTATCTTTAGTACTAATAAGGATTATGATTTCTATGTCGATCCTGAGTTAATTACTTTGGTTGAATCTGATCCTTTTATGGCTATGAATCTGAAACTGTTGTAGCACATCTTACTAAATTAAATGATATAGCCACCCTGTTCACTAACAATGAGAAAACTCGCTATTACTTTATCCTTAAGTTATTTCCGTTCTCATTAAAGGGTCATGCTAAAACATGGTTTAATTCTCTTGATCCTGGTTGTGTGCGTAGTCCCCAGGATATGATTTATTACTTCTCTGCTAAATATTTCCCTGCTCATAAGAAACAAGCTGCTTTAAGGGAAATATATAATTTTGTGCAAATTCAAGAAGAGAGTCTCCCACAAGCTTGTGGCAGGCTTCTCCGATTACTTAATGCTTTGCATGATCATCCTCTCAAGAAAATTGAAATACTTGATATCTTTTATAATGGGACTAACCGATGCTTCCAGAGACCACCTGGATAGTTGCTGGTTGTGTTTTCAGGGAAAGGACTGCTGGATCAAGGCTGAATGCTATTGAATAATATGTTGACTAAATGAGAATAATTTGACACTTCCTGAACCAGACTCCTAAGCCAACTCCGAAGAAAAGGGTATTCTATTTCTCAGTCCTGAAGATATGCAAGAGGCAAAGAAATCTATGAAAGAAAAAGGTATTAAAGCTGAAGATGTTAAGAATTTACCACCTATTGAAGAAATACATGGTCTTGATAACCCGACACAGGTAGTAAAGGTAAATTCTCTCTATAAGATTTGATGAAGGTGATATTCCTCGTTATAAGTCTGCTAGCCAATGCTTAGATGAGTTTGATAATTTATTGTTAAACAAAGAAAACTTCATGCTATTGGTAGACAATTGAAACGCAATGCTGATATGCTGAACACTGAGATTATATGGCTAGAGTTAAAGGTGAACCTTAAACTATTAGTAAACATGCTTCTATGGTTACCACTCAAAGTAGAACAAGTGCTTAAAGCTCAAAATGATTTGCTCAGTTATAAAATATAAGAAGAATGATAATGCTGTTAGAGTTATGACTAGAGGAGGTAAAATGACTCAGAACCTTTGTATCCTGAGGACACCCCAAGAGAATTGAGAAAGATTCTCAGAGAAGCTAATGTTGATACACCTAGTCCTTCTAAGAGGAAGAAAAAGAAAAATGATAGGACTTTGCATGCTTCTAGTGAACCTTTTGTTGACACACCTGAGAATCCCAATGATATTTCTATTTCTGATGCTGAAACACAATCTGGTAATGAACATGAACCTAGTGATAATGTTAATGATGATGTTCATGTTGATGCTCAACCTAGCAAATAATAATGATGAGAAATTGAACCTTCTGTTGATCTTGATACGCACAATCAAAAATCAACGTTATGATAAGAGAGACCTTTGTTGCTAGGAAACACGGTAAAGAAAGAGAACCATGGGTTCAGAAACCCATGCCTTTTCCTCCCAAACCATCCAAGAAAAAGGATGATGAGGATTTTGAGCGCTTTGCTGAAATGATTAGACCTATCTTTTTGCGTATGCGTTTGACGGATATGCTTAAAATGAACCCTTATGCTAAATACATGAAAAGATATTGTTTCACATATAAGAAAGATACCGGAGGCTGAAATTTCCCATGCTTGCTAATTACACTTTTAAGGGTGGAAATACCAAAGAAACTAGGAAATTCCGGAGTACCAACTATGACCATGCTCTATCAAAAGGAACTATGTTAAAACTGCTTTACGTCATCTTGAGCCTGGTGTTAGTGTTATGGCCTCCTCTCTATATCGTAGACTGATTGAATAGTGACACCTACTGAAATATCTTTGTAAATGGCCGACAAAATCAACTGCTATACCTATCGGTATTTGTGAGGATGTGCCTGTTGTAGTTGCAAACATTACTATTTTAACAAACTTTGTTTTCTTGATATTCTCGAGGATGATAGTATGTCTTTTATTCTTGGAAGACCCTTTTTGAATATTGCAGGGGCTGTTATTGATTGCAACAAAGGCAATGTCACTTTCATGTTAGTGGTAATGAGCATACGGATACACTTCCCGAGAAACAACCTTCAAGTCCACTAGTATCAATTCTATTGGAAAAAATTCAACTATTACTATTGGAGGTTTTGAATTTCTTCCTACTGTTCAAGAAAAATATTATATTCTATAGTTGGAGGACATGCATATCCCCGTTGAAGGTAACCTAGTGTTATTCGAAATTTCTCCGGTTTCATGCAATTCAGAATGAGTTTGTTAACAAGACCTGATTAACCTTGTTAGTGGATTTCCTTTGATGAGCATGAGATGGATGAAGTTAGAGAACAACAACTCTCTGTACCTCTTTTTACTCTGTATTATTAAAATAAGCAAAAATAGTAATTTCTGTCTGTTTTCTGAATTATCCTTGCAATAAAATACCCTAAAATAAAAGGTCTCCCAAATGCCCTGAAATATAAATATGATTTTTCCAGAACTTTTAAGAATTATTGGCACTAAGAACACATCAGGGGGACATGTCGTGTGCCCACAAGGGTGGAGGGCGCGCCCTACCCCCTGGGCGTGCCCCTGCCTCGTGGACCCCACGTGGGCCTCCTCCACTTATCCTTGCACCCACACACTTCGTCTTGCTCCAGAAAAAATTATCCACCAGCTGAAACCCGAGTTCTTGCTCATCTTGCTGCCATTTTCGATCTCCTTGCTCAAAGCTCCATTCACAAAACTGCTTTGGAGGATTGTTCTTCGGTATGTGACTCCTCTAATGGTCTAATTAGTTTTTGTTCTAGTTCTTTATTTGTTGAATTTTTTTGCTGCTTAGGTGACCCTGTTCTTGAGCTTGCATGTCAAATTTATGTGGTCAAAAGAAGTTTTAATCCATGATATGGCCTCTAGGCACTTGTAGGAGTAGTTGCTATCAATCTTGTTGAGTTTGGTTCACTTTATTTCTGAGTTACTAAAAATTTCAGAAATTTTTCAGAGGAAGAAATAGTTTGAGGAAAATTTACCAAGGTGGCTCCTCAAGGAAGCAAGGCCCAAGGCCCGCAATACGCGAGCCAGACAATGAACTACCAAGGGAGGCTCAAATGCGGCCTTGTGAATGCTCATCAGAGGATTTCATGGTTAGGGCAGGCATCAAGGATGAATTTGACGCATATGTGCGTAACACTGATATGGAGAGCTTCGAGGCATATAAGTGCTGACAGTACCTCTATTTAACTGATTCCTTTGCGAGAAGATTTAAATTTACATCATCACGCAATTCTCAAACTGTACTGTTTGATGTTTATGATAAATCTTATACCATGGACTTAAGACTTCAATACTGCCTGTAAACTCCCGCGGTGGGGTAGTGCTAGTGAGCCTCACAAATCTGAATATGAAGACTTTCTTGCTAGTATAACTATGGGGGAATCTAGGGAGATCATGCAAGCTACCATAGGGAGCATTCATTTTCCTGCCATAAATTATTTTTCTCTCTTTATAGGTAGATGCATTAACGGTAAAGACAAGGCATGTCACATGTGTGTTCCTGATCTTAGTGTTCTCAAGAGTGTTGTATTAGGAGATAGACAATATAACTTGGGGGCTATTGTTGTACGTAGGTTGCATAATAATAGTATTAATGGAGATTTCTTTGGTGGAATTTATGCAACCTGTTTAGCTGATTTTCTTGAGATACCCATACGTGGAGATGATATTGAGTTGCCTCCTGCTTATTTAGATTATAATGCTATAGTTCTTCATCAGTTTGTTGAGAGGAACGATCAGTCCCTCCAGTACTGACTAATCTTTGACAGATGACATACCTATCATGTCGCTCTCCTTGCTCCTACTTTCTTTGACTTTAGGCAAAAGGGAGGTATGTTATAACCAGGGAGGAGGCGAACGAGTACGAGAGGAGGATGGAGGTAGCCTGCCTCCAAGCTGCAGCCCTTCAGGAAGTAGGTGATGCATCTCAGTACGACCCCAGTTTCAACTTCGGATATCCACCAGGCCATCCATGGGTATAAACCAACTTAGGACAAAAGCATAAGCTTGGGGTAGTACGTATCTCTCACCGACATTACATTCATGTTCACACACTCATGCCAATTGTTGGTGCTCATACTTTTTCATTGTATCATCCATTCTAGTTTTTTTTTCTTTTTGTGTGTTTGGAAAACCTTAAGAAAAACAAAAAAAATAGTTGTAGCTTTTAGCTAGTTTATTGTCCATGCCTGTAGTAGTAGTAATTAAAAGAAAACCCAAAAATATTTCTCATTCTTCTGTTGCTTGTTGGGAGCTTTCCTGTGTAAATAGTTTTGTTTCTTTTCTTTCCTTTGGGGATCGAGAGGATAAGACCATAATGAAAATGTTAAGTGGCTCTCGTATGCATTATTTTTTATCTAACAGAGAGCCCATATTACCTTGTCTTCTCTCTTGAATTGAATGCTTGCAGATTCCAACTTAGTCCAATGCACGTGCACTATTATTATTATTATCCACACTATTCGGTTGTGCAAGTGAAAGGCAATAATGACGATATATGATGAACTGACTGAGATGAGAAAAGCTGGTATGAACTCGACCTCTCTTGTTTTTGTAAATATGATTAGTTCATCGTTCCTGATTCAGTCTATTATTAATGAAACATGTTTGCAATGACAATTAGTGACTATCTTATGCCATGCTTAATTTGCTAGGAGTTTATAATGGTTTACCATGCATGCCAACATGCTATTAAAATGGTTGTGATGTGGTATGATAGGGTGGTATCCTCCTTTGAACGATTCGAGTGGCTTGACTTGGCACCTGTTCACGCCTGTAGTTGAAACACATCAGCATAGCCTCCACGATATTTATGTTCATGGTGAATTATATCCTACTCATGCTTGCATTCAGTGCTGATTAATTTTAATGCATTTTCATGACTGTTGTCGTCCTCTAGCTGGTCGCTTCCCAATCTCTTTCTAGCCTTCGCTTGTATTAAGCGGGAATACTGCTTGTGCATCCAACTCCATAAACCCCAAAGTTATTCCATATGAGTCCACTATACCTTCCTATATACGGTATCTACCTGTCGTTCCTTGTAAATTTCTATGTGCCAAACTCTAAACCTTCAAATAAACATTCTGTTTTGTATGCTCGAATAGCTCATGTATCAACTAGGGTTTCTGTAACTTCCATGCTAGCGGTTATTCTAATCTCCTC